>NC_056738.1:3286274-3338774 GCF_019279795.1 Protopterus annectens
GGTGAATACAGTGGGACAATGGCCTCCTTTTTTCTGGATAAAAAGCCCTTAGTGATGAGGTGTGCCACATAGAAGGATTTCCTGACTGTTGTGGCGATGTGGTTATCGAAGATGAGACCACTGTCCACCTGTGCCCCTAAGTCTCTCATCACACTTTCGGTGTTTAGTGTACTGCCACCTATGTGGTAATTCATGGGTACATGTTTTTTCCCAAAGGGGTTAACTATACATTTCTTGGCATTAAGCTTGAGCCCATGGCTCTGGCACCAAGCATCTGTTTCTGTAAGGCCCTTTTGTAGAATATCCACATCATTTGTGGATTCAATAATGGCTCCCAGTTTGCAGTCATCTGCGAACTTTGTTAGCCAGAGTTCCTTAGTGTTGGTTTGTACTTCAGAGAAGTAGATGTCAAATAAGAGCAGTCCCAGGACTGAACCCTGAGGTACTCCACTTGTCACTTGTCTGGAGCTGGATTTGGAGTCAGCTACTTTTACAGTCTAGGTTCTGTCAGTAAGCCAGTTGGCAACCCATCAAGTGGTGTAGGGATTTATGCCCAGCTTAGTAAAAGTTTATCTATGATTCCAAAGGTGGGGATGGTGTCGATGGCCTTAGCGAGGTCCAGATAGGCTGTGTGAACCACCTTACCCTCGTCCACAGCTCTGGAGACTGATTCGAAGAAGTCAATCAGGTTCAGGAGACAAGATCAGCCCTTCACGAACACAAGCTGGGTGGGGTCCAGTGTTTGAAGGTTGCCAATGTCTTTGTTTATAAGTTCCATGATAATGTGTTCCATGCCCTCGCAGATCAGGCTCATCAGACTGATGGGATGGTAGTTCCCAGGATCCAAGGTGGAGTGGGATAATTGTAGCTATGCGCCACTCAGTGGGCACGAAGCCTGAGGTGAGGCTATGATTAAACATGACACCTAGGTGAGGTGCCAGTTCAGTTTATAGTTCATGTAGTACACAGCCTGGGATGTCATCTGGTCCCATGGATGCTGTATTCCTAGCTTTGGAGAGTGCAGTTTCTACCTGTGTGGCCGTGATTACCGGAATTTGGCAATCATTTGGTATTGAGATGGGCCCTCTAGGGCGTGAGAGGGGGGTGAAGTTGGCACTAAATCGATCAGCCAGGATATTGGCAATATCCTTGGGATCAGTATATTTAATGCCATTCTGTTGTAGCTCAGAGCAGATCTGAGCAGTGCCATTTAGATTCTTGATATAACTATAGAATACCTTGTGGTTGTCTTTTGAATCTTTGGCAGTTTTATTTTCGTAACTAGCTTTGGAGGATTTTATGAGGGATCTCAGCTTCTTACTGAGGCTGGTAAGGGAGTTTTTTTCATCCTGGGATTTTCCTCTTTTCTGCAACAGTTTCTTCCTTCTGTTGTATAGTTTGTTTATGGCAGGGAACCACCAGATTGGCTTCCTTTTTTTGGAGGAGAGCGTCTTGGTTCTATTTGGGATGGCATGATTCATGCATGAGTGGATGTGCTCATACAGTCCCTTAGTGTAGGATTCAACAGTTGAATTTTCAGCTCCAGTCTGCATGGGTGCCACTAAGTTTGTCACTTCTGACTTAAGTAGCATGATGTTGGCTTTGGAAAAGTTTTTTACGGAGGTTTCCTTACTGGGGGATGGGGGTGGGATGTGGAGGTCAAGGATGATTTGCTTATGGTCAGACCTGACCAATGAGGCGGTGACCACTGGCATGGAGCATCTATCTCCCATGTTGGTAATGACCAGGTCTAGGATATTGGAGCCTCTGGTGGGACAATGGATTAGTTGATCCAGGGCATTGGAATTTATGAATTCCAAGAACCGTTGGGAAAAGGTGTTGGTACCCAAGTAGTTTTCTCAGTTAATGGCAGGGTAGTTGAAGTCACCCAGTATTAGGACATTTGGTTGTATTTTAATATTTTCCAGTATGTTTAGAAAGGTGTAGTGAGAATCTTGGGGCATGGTGGGGGATCTGTAGCAAGCTACAATTTGGATTGCAGTCTTACCTAGTGTTAGTTGCACCTGAAGAATTTCAGATGCATTGTGTTGGGCAACTAGCCTGGTGGTGTGAATATCCTTGGTGAATATGAACACTCCTCCACCTTTAGCGTTTCAGTCTTGGTTTGGTGGCCGAAAAGTGTGGTAAGAGTTGTAGCCTGGTAATACAGGGGTTCTCCCTGGAGTCTTGAACCAGGTCTCAGTTACTGCACAGATATCAATGTTCTCCATTTTTAGGGGTGCCTCAAGAGAGTGCATTTTGAGGTTTAGACTTCTAGCATTGAGTAGCATTACCTTCAGATTTTGCATGCTTGTATCTGTTATGGTGGTGGTTTTGTTCTTTCAACCTTGCCTAAAAAAGGCACTATAGGGGTGGCAAGAGTTTTAGCCAATAACCTGAATCCCAGGGGTGACAAGTGCAGACCATCTCTAGCAAAGCATCATGGTTTATTGATCATGTCATCCCAGGCAGACAGATACTGGATCCCCTTTGAATGACACCAGAAGCTTAGCTAATTGTTGAAGTCAATCATTTTGTCCTTATACTGTGGTATCATTCTGGGTGAAGGCAGGATGCTACTCAGGGTTAGGGTCATACCTGCCTGGGCCACATGATTCAAGAGCTCTTCCATGTCTCTTTTCATGTAGTCCAGGGAAGTATGTCTCAAGTCATTTACTCCAACATGGACAATGACAGAGTCGTATTAGTACTTGTTGTGGAGTGACTTGAGTGCATGCATCATGTGGTGGATCCTGGCACCCGACAGGCAGCTGACTGTAATTTTCTCCTTGCTCAGCCTGGTGAGTGGGACATCAGTGTGCCTGACTATAGAGTCACCTATGACTAAAGTGTTGGGTACATTCTCGTGCCTTGGGGGCTGTTGGTTGGTGGCACACTGGTGTTGTGAGCTATGTGTCACTTTAGTTGTGACTGGTGTTTGTTTGTGTTTCAGCTTTGGAGGTCCTTCCTGCTTGGGCAGGTTAATGTTAAGGGCCTCTGCATATGTGGGTTTAGTGTTGCTATGTGTGGGTGTTGATGGAGTGGGTTTTGAGGGCCTATGTGTTGTTTGAGGTGTAGTGCAGGTGTTAACCTTCTCCTCTTGACTGTCTAGCACAATCTTGGCTGGAGAGAGCTTTGCTTCCAGTTTGGCTATGTAAGTGCATCTCTCACAGGTTGTAATGTTGGGTGGTAAGAGGAGAGGATTGTCTATGTACATGAGGCAGTTGTTGCATTGCCCCATTATGCCCAGATTCACCAGGCGGACAGGAGAAATCACTGGAAGCTGACCCTTGGACATGCCTGTTTAGGTGGTTTTTTGTAAAGTACAAGAGCTGTTTTCCCTTACCTTGGCAAGGTACTTTGCAATTATAGGCTGTTTAGTGCCTATGATTAATTTCTCCTTATTAACAAGGAGAGTTGAGTGCTTGTATCAGTTTAAGGCTTCCTAGTGTTTTTCTGCAGGTTCTAGAACAAGTGCTAGACACAGGGGATCAGATTTTATTGCTACTACTGAGAATCCGTGGTGGTGGTGCTGCGGTAGCGTTGTCACCTCACAGTAAGACACTGTCCGGTTCGACTCTCAGTTAGAGCGTCTTCTGTGTGGAGACATGCATGAATGGGCGTACCTTAGTTGAAGGTTGTGCGTCAGGGCTGGCAACTCGGTACATAAAAATTAACTGCCAATCATTAGCGGACCGGAGTTCCACTGTAGCGACCTCTAACCGGGAAAAGCCGAAAGTCACAACAACAACAACTGAGAAACCAGCTAGTTCTAGGGAAAATTTGAAGAGCTGACTTTCTGGCAGCTGGAATAGTTTAACCGTAGCCCCGCAGTGCTGCATGATGTGAAAAGTGTGCAAACACACGCGTTTTTAAGCCATAAAGTTGAAAGAGATAGAAATCAGCCCAAAATAGCTAATAAAATTAGAATTTCAGAGCTGGAAACCACTCCTCTAGTGTTAGATAGGCAGTACAATGCTCACCACTCCCACTGGTAAGCAGTAGGACCTCCCTCTACCACAGCAAGGTCTGGATAGCTCTGAACACAGAAAATAAAGTCCTGAAACCAGCAAGGCCTGGGATCTGGACTATACTAGCTAGGAAAGGCGGGAAACGAGCAAACAAGATTTTTTTTTTTTTTGGTTAAAACAGGCTAAACAATGCAATAATACAGTAAATAAACACAGAAAAGGCTAACACACTTGGGTGTGTAGCCCTAAACATTAAATGCAATTAGAACTGTACAAAATTAGCAATTTAAAACTTTTTAAATGAAGCAAGGCAAGTGCACAACTGAAATATGATTTAAGAGGCAACAATACAATAGAATAAGTAGCTAGACTACAGATAGAGAAAAGTCTATATATACAGAAAAGCAGCTAAAACATACTAAAACAATTCAGATGCTGTAGAACCTAGAGCACTTGAGCTGTAGCAATATTAAGGCAAATACAGTTTTAATAAATGCACTAAAATATACTCTATATTTCCAAAATGTTTGAGAAGCAGTCAGAACACAAGGAGATTCAGGCATTTTTTTGTAAGAAAGGGAAAAAGGAGGAACAGAAGGAAAGAAACTAAGTGGGTTGGCCTTCTCAGATGTTCTCTCTGTATTAGGTAGAATGAGATAATGACACTAGACTGGGAGGAGTGTCCCAGATCAAATTTACAGTAGGGGTGGGCAACTGCAAAGCCACCAAGTATAACAGTAAGACACCAATAAGGAGGGAGGGAGGGTGGGGACAATACTAAAGCTAGTAGCCTACACTCTTTTAGACAGAACCAATGAGTACTTACTCCAAGCCCTAGACCACCCAACCCCCACTAGCCAGCAGCTAACAAACAAATAGGTGCTTAACAACTAGCTATAAAGCTTTACAAACAGTGCGACAGTAAAAAACTTATTTCTCAGGCCCTGTAAGGCAGACAATTTTAGTTTAGCTGAGCAGATTAGTTAATAACAATAAAATACAGTAAAATGTATGCAGCAGGCAGTAAAAAGTGCTATATATAAATTGCTAGAAGCAATAACCAGTATACATAAGCCAAAAAACAGGATACTTATTGTTATATATCTCAGATCAGAGTTGTAGTCAATGCCCCTCCTCCACTTGGCTCAGTGAGTATAGACAGAAATCCTCTCAAAGTTAGGGCTTAAATACCATAAGATACAACCTTAGACAACTTTATTAAAAAAAGCTCAAAAGAACCAATGAGTGCTTACTCCAAGCCCTAGACCACCCAACCCCCACTAGCCAGCAGTTAATCAACACAATCCAGCCATGAAGGTAAAGAAAGGCTTCTGCTAATTCAAGATGGCCTGGTCATGTTCTCAGAACAATCACTTCAAAAACAAGCAGGCCCAAAGACAGCAAATCTTAACTGGAACAATACTAAAACTAGTAGCCTGCACTCTTTTAGACAGTAAACACTACAAAAATGCTTATCACAGCAGTGAGCCACAAAATGAAAATTTTTAAACAGATAAAGGAGCAAGGAGACTCTACAGAATGCTTTTAACTGCAAACAAATCAGTTATATGAAATACTCTTTGGCAGGAAATCAGAATAAACAAATAGGTGCTTAACAGCTAGCTATAAAGCTTTACAAACAGTGTGACAGTAAAAAACTCAGGCCCTGTAAGGCAGACAATTTTAGTTTAACCATGCAGATTAGTTAATGGCAATAAAATGCAGTAAAAAGTATACAGCAGGCAGCAAAAAGTGCTATATATAAATTGCTAGAAGCAATAACCAGTATAAATAAGGCATAAAACAGGATACTTATTGTTATATATCTCAGATCAGAGTTGAAGTCAATGCCCCTCCTCCACTTGGCTCAGTGTGTATAGACAGAAATCCTCTCAACTTTAGGGCTTAAATACCAGAAGATACAACCTTAGACAACTTTTTTTAAAAAAGCTCAAAAGAACCAATTAGTGCTTACTCCAAGCCCTAGACCACCCAACCCCCCACTAGCCAGCAGCCAATCAACACAATCCTGCCACGAAGGTAAAAAAAGCTTCTGCTAATTCAAGATGTATATACGCCATCTGTATGTATGTTCTACTTCTTTTTACTCTTATGTTATGTATTGTAATGTGGAGCTTTTCTCCCCGGGCCACAGCTGAAAATGGACCTGTGTCCAGTCGGGCTTTCTTGGTTAACAAATGTAAAATAAAATAAATAAATAAATAAATAAATAAATAAGATGGCCTGGTCATGTGCTCAGAACAATCACTGCAAAAACAAACAGGCCCAAAGACAGCAAATCAGAACTGGGACAATACTAAAGCTAGTATTTTACACTCTTTTAGACAGTAAACACTACAGAAATGTCTATTACAGCAGTGAGCCACAAAATGAAAGTTTTTAAACAGATAAAGGAGCAAGGAAACTCTACAGAATGCTTTTAACTGCAAGCAAATCTGTTATATGATATACTCCTTGACAGGAAATCAGAACAAACAAATAGGTGCTTAACAACTAGATATAAAGCTTTACAAACAGTGTGACAGTAAAAAACTTATGTCTCAGGTCCTGTAAGGCAGAACATTTTAGTTTAACTGTGCAGATTAGTTAATAGCAATAAAATACAGTAAACAATATGCAGCAGGCAGTAAAAAGTGCTGGGAGGGATTCAGAAATCCAACTTTGTTATTGTGAAAGGCATTTCTTTGCCAAAAGTGGAGTACCCCTCTTCCCCTCAATTCTTAGTAAAACACCATTATAAACAAACATTTATTTATTTATTCATTTGTCTTTGTGTACAGGGAAAGTATGATTGGACAAACCTCTTTCTCAAAGGAGGCCTGTTGGAAAAAAACTCCAGTAGAAATATTTGGAAAACTCATCACAAAACAAGTTTTTTACAAAGATACATTACATAGATAGTTCCTAGGGCATCTAAATACAAACAGGTAATTGTGCAGTAGTGACATTATATAGAGGATTATGATCGGGTTTTTGATCATAACCTACTTATTATGTGTTTGAGACATGGATGCCAACAAATTCACCTGGCATGCAAAGGATCCATGTCAAGAACATCTAATAAGGGGTTATGACTGGTGAGGCAATCATAATTCTTTGTAGTTCATGGAACTTTATCTGCTCTATTTACTAGTAGTTAAGGTAAAAAATCACTAAGTGTTTTCCCAGCTTTCAAAGCCATAAAATACTTAGCGAGCTCTGTCAGTCAGATAGTGTAATATAGTCAATTATGTTTATACTTACCTCCATACTTCTCAAGTGTCTAGATTTTTGCAGGATATCCAGATTTTTGCTTCATATTTTTGGTCTGTCCTCGGCTGGGGTGCCTTCTGTGCGGAGTCTGCATGTCCTATCTGTGGTCGCGTGGGTTTCCTTCTGGTGCTCCAGTTTCCTCCCACATCCCAAAGACATGCTGTAGGTGGATTGGACACTCTAAACTGGCCCTAGGTGTGAGTGCATGCATGTGTGTGTGCCTTCTGTGGAAGGTTAGGTGCCGGGCTGGCAACTTGGCACCATAAAACTCCACTGCCAGTCATGAGCGGACAGGTGATCTGCTTTGGCGACCCCTAACTGGGAAAAGCCAAAAGAAGAAGATTTTTGGTCTGTTCCTCATAAAATATGTGGGTTTCAGATGAAGCACTGAGCCTTGCAATCACTAAATAATGACATAAATGTGAGTTTCAGTGTTTGCAGTCTTCAGATTATGCTGGCAATGTTTTTTTTTTTTTACAGAAAGTCAGGGACATGTTACAGTTATGGGCAGCAGGTAGAAACAAATGTTTTGCTCTGTTGCTGTCATTTGCTAGTCAGTACAGGCAGATTTTACTGCCTAGCATGGGACCTGACCTTAACAACATTAGTGGGGGGTGCTTAACATTTGTTAAGGTTTGGTCACGCGCCATTCTGGTGCTGAACTAATTTGTCTTTTTCCAAATATTGGAGCATAGTCAGCATGCACTACATAAAGATAAAATAGGTATTTCTTCTATGGTGACATATATAATATAAATTCCAAGTATAAAACTACTAGTATGCAAACAGTTCATGTGCAAATATATGTGACAAGCAGACATTACTTTTGACTTATAAGGCATGAGTAAAGAGGGTTACAATATAGATGATAAGAATAAATACAATTGAAGTAAAGAGTGTGAAACATTAGTCAGTAGGTAGATAGTAGTTAATGCTAGAACAGGGAGACAGACATTGTATAGCTGATAAGTCAATGACAGTGGATGTAAAAATACTAAGGTACTTACTGAAGAACCTAGTTATAAGAGAGTAATAGAGAGTATTTGAAGGACATGGATAACTCGTGAAGGTCAGAAAAAAGAAATTGAAATTGCAAGGGATTAATGTAAGAAGGAAAAAGTGGAGAAATGATAGAAGTATTTGTTGTGTAGCAGGTGATAGAGGTTATAAAGGGATAGTAGGTATGAGCTGACAAAGAAAAATGGTGTTACCCAGGTGAGGAGCATATGCATGAGCATGTGTTGTTTAGATGTTGTTTTAACCTGAAAGGAGAAAATGTCATGGTCTGTTTTACTTATATTGGGATGGGGTTCCAGAGTTTATGTATGTTAAGTGAGTCACCTGCTGATTTAATCGACTTTGTTATGATTACTGAAAGCATATTGGCTGAGTGAAGATCTCTAGCTGGACAGTAGTGCTGCATGGGATTTTTTAGTGCTAGACATTTTTCTGGTGCATGTATAAGCTTGTGTGCAGTAATAAATTGTGAGCATGTTAAACTGTTATCTAGCTCAATCCAGTTTTGCTGTTTCAGGGCACTGTAACGATGACTCCTACAGGTAAGATTGGTAGCAACTGTGACTACTATTTTGTAACAAGTGAAAGTTTAGTTGTAAGTGTAATATTTAGATTTGTAAGAATAGGCAAGGCATATGGTAACCATTTGAAATGTTGGAACCCTCTAGAGTGAGTCCCGAAATGCAGAGAATGGCCAAAAGAAAAGATTTGTTTGTACTAAGTCCGAGATGCCATCTCTCAAAATATTCCCTTTTCTCCAAGGTATGGTAATCTTAGAGTTGGTATTTATAAGTTTGGGGGGTTGGGCTGCAGAAGGGTTTGTCCTCTGCAAAAAGAAGTTTTAAGGAGATGAGCGATTTTTGAGATTCTCTCTTCTGTTTTTCGGTCCTTTTTTTTTCAGCTTTTCAGCACTTGGTATTTAAAGTGCTGATATTTCAATATGGAGGCAAGACACATTAAGGATAGAAGAAGACAGGTAGATGCTAGTGTTTGTTTTGCATCACCTGCCAAGTAGTGTTTGGTTCTATAAAGGGAGACAAGTTCCTGGTATTTTTTTAATGGCTTGCGATATACATTTGTGATATTTAAGGTCATTGTCAATTAGGATGCCCAGAAGTTTTGTTTGGGTTACAGTTTAAATGTTGGTGTTGTTTGATGAGGTTATTGCAAAAGATGGTCTTTCATTATAGTATTGTTTAGGAACGAACAGCACAAGTTTTGTATTTTTAGGATTTAAATGTATGTTTTCATCTTCCAAACAAGTTTCATTAGTAGTGAAAGAATTTTGGTTTTCCCAAAGAGTTGGTGGGGATGGAGATGCACACGAAGAGTTGAAGAACTATGTTAGCAAGGAGGACAGGGAATAAATACTTTGTTTATAAAAATGTTGAATAAAAGAGTGCCTAATATTGATCCTTCTGGGATGACAACTTATAGGAAGAAGAAAAGATTTTTTTTTCCATTTGACTGTTTGCTGCCTGTCAGTCAAACAGCTACTGGACCGTGTGTGTGAGAGAGAGAGAGAGAGAGAGAGAGAGAGAGATGGATGAGGCCAAGGGAAGAAAGTTTAGTAAGAAGATGCTGATGGGATATAGTGTCAAATGCTTTAGAGAAATCTAGGAATAGTGATTCTAAAATAAATCTAAGAATAGTGAACATCAGTAGGCTTCAAAGATTATAAAACAGGGTGTGCATTTTTGTCTACAATCACCTCATCTAGGACACAACTTCAGTATGATCTGCAAGTCAGAATATTCGCCATAACTGTCCAGATAATATTATACTTTACTGTTCTGGTCTGTACATTCCTAAAGCCAGCATACCTTTGCAGCATTTGTGTCCCATTACTCACAGGTAAAACTGATCAGGCTTTCTTCTGATTTGTACCTACTTTATCTGTAACAGTTCTAAGTTTTTCACAGTAACTTGGTGCTTAGAAATCTTTTCAGTTCACTGATCCCATGAAAAAGCATCCTAAAAACTCTCTTCATATATACAGCTACAGTATCACCTACTGAATTGTTAATTATATTGTGTAGTATTCCAAGAACATTATAGTCTAACAATATGTTATTATTTCTAGACTAACTTTGCAGTGCCTAGTTCAGCATAATCAGATGCTACCTCTATTACTTATGTTTTGCATTCTTGACTTAATATGATTTTATTTGCCAGGTCATGACTAAAATGTTTAGTTTGGGTAAGTTCACCTGCTGACAAAACAAAATGCTTTTTTTTTATTCATAAGTGAGAAGAACACTGCAATGAACCAGGATAAAAATATAAACCACATTCTGAATTTCCAGTGCACCTGTAAATGACAATTAATCTTGTTAAGTGGAACACTGCTCACAGATCAGCTGACCCTACCACTTTAATGTTTTGGTGAAGTTTTACTAATTCCTCTCTGATCTCATAGTCTTTGATAAGTTTTATTCACAAAGTTCAGTATACTGTATAATACATCTAATCAATATTTTGAAGAAAATGTTCAGAATTATACTGAGTATTGTATGAGTTTAGATGAAATAAATGTATCTAAATCTTTAGCACTTGTTCTACCTAAGAAAATGAAAGAGTAACTGAATACGAAGATGTGTGTAGAGATAACTATGGTGTAATAATGTCACATTACAGGAGACAAGTCTTATCTTGCATTTACCTGCAAAGATAGCCAATCTGGTATTACTGTTTTTCAATTAGACAGAGAAGAAAGGAATGCTGAACAATGTCTGTACAAACACAACCCACAAGGCACAAAACTAAGGACCCTAACTGAGTAAGAGTGCGTATTCCAATTAAAATTAGTTTGTTCTCTGTCACAAGGTGATCTAGTGGAGAAATGTTTCATGGTCTTCTGTGTCATTTTCATGCAAGCCTGTAATTCTTTGGTTCATGGTATTATTGTAAGATGTGTGTGTGTGTGTGTGTGTGTGTGTGTGTGTGTGTGTGTGTGTGTGTGTGTGTGTGTGTGTGTGTGTATATATGTATATATATATATATATATATATATATATATATATATATATATAAAATATATATATATATGTATATATATATATATATATATAGAGAGAGAGAGAGAGAGAGCTAGGTTTACCTTCATAATGTCGGCGCCTGGAATGTTGAACCCGGTTCCGTGAACACCGAACTGCGACATCAGAAAACCTCAAATACCGAATTTCTGAACTGCAAAATCTCGCCCCCAGGGGTGCCAGAAGCTGTTAAAGACTGGGGGGGGGGGCAGAGGGTGACAGGGGCACTTAGTGAACCAAAAAGCCTAATTTTTTATAACTATTTGCTACCACAACATAGGTTCACTTGGAGGACATTTTAAGCTTAGCCATTTCCCTTTTGGTGCTTGAATTGACATTTTCTGATTGGTCTTACCTATCCCCATGGCTGATAATTGTATATTAGCCCTAGTGAGAACAACTGTGATCATACCATAGATAATTTGAGGGGGCCATGTAACGGATGCAGCATGTAGGAACTGCCTCTATCCATTAGTGGCATGAAGGGAAATCCTGGACTACATTTTCTATTATCCATCCTTAGATCCAAGTTGCATTTGAATATGGATGGATGAGCTTTGCTTTATCTTTATGGATAGTCTGTTCTGGAACAGTGGTAGCCTCTGTGATATATATCCATCTCTCCACAACATTCAGTTTGGTTGAGATACCTGGACTGAGTATTTCTGATGCCATTTGATTTGCTGATGTTCAGTAGGTCCATCTGTATTATGTCGGAGGATGCTTTGTATGCCAAACATGTCACCTCTAAGCATTCTGTAGGATACTGAGTATAGTAATAAATCTTTGAGGTGGTCCATGCAAGACATATTGTTTAGGACTTGTATCCTTTTAATAAGGTATCTCTGAAGGTATTCCAATTGTTGCATGGACAGATACATGCCAAGGGGGCATTATACAAAATGACGGACATAATGAGAGCTTTGTAAAGGGGGACAACAACATCTCTAGATCTAGTCACAATCAATTTGTTTATAAGCTGTGCAATATAGAAAGGCTTTCTTATGACTCTGGGCACATATTGGTCAAAAGTTAGGTCACTGCACACACAAGTTCCCAAATGCCAAACAACTGGATCATTTCTCAGAGGGCATTGTCATGATTTTGACACCAGTTATTATTTGGGACAAACCTTCCTGCATGATGGTTAAGTCATTTGGGTATTCAATAACTTCTCCTAGCTTGCAGTCATCTCAAACTTAGCTGGAAGAAGCTCTTTGGTATTTCCTTTTACTTTTGAGATGTATATGCCAAACAGAAAAAGTCTCAGCACCGAACCCTGGGGGACTCCATTGGTGACTGGTCTCTTCCCCTGTTTTAATCTCCTGCATCCTGTGAGCCAAGCTGGAAATGCATCTGGTGATCGATGTAAGTGTTTGCACCTACATTATTCATCTTTTGTATTACACCTGAGTAGGGGATTGTGCCAAAAGGCTTGGCCAGGTCAAGGTAATGTGCTGTGAACTGTTTTACCTTCATCCATTGCTTTGGTAACAAGAGTAAAGCTTAAAATTTGCCCATAATTTTGAGCCTTTCACACTTTCCTCTGGGCTGTTTTCAAGCACATTTTTAGGGCCATGCATACATGTATGCATTCCTTGATTCACCTTCCTGATTGTATTAAATTATAATCCTTGTATAATACAGCACACTTGTTAGACTTAAGTTAGAGCGCATTTTAAATTTATTGTGTAAACATTTTTCCAGTAGGCAATGAAACAAAAATGCATTAACCAATAATGACAAAACTGCCCTATTCAGAACATTTCCATCATAAAGGTCTACTTCCACACACAATTGCATTTTAAATTTATTGTTTGAACATTTTTCCAGTAGGCAATGAAGCAAACTGCATGCACCAATAATGACAAAACTGCCGTATTCAGAACATTTCCATGATAATTCAGAACATTTCCATGATAACAGTCTACTTCTACACACAATATATAAATACAGAATCACAGTAGACTGTAAGCCATGTTGCACAGCTTCTTGAACTTATTTTGAATTGGGGGGGGGGGCAAAAGGCCAAAAACCAGGGACGCATTTTAAACATTGCGTGCATACTTTTGGAAAGTTGCTTGCATAAAATGTTATGTTACCACCATGCATTTCACTGCTAAGTCTTGAATCAAGAACAATGTGCACGACAGTCAGAGAGAGATACCACTAAGCTAAACCAGCAGTTTCTTGAAAAACAGGAAGACAAACTTAAATGGCTATCATATCATTTAGTGAATTCAGTTCTCACTTCTCACCGTAGCTCTCAACCTCTTAGCACAAAAATACAGAACAAAGCCAATAATCGGGGAATACAGCCCCAAAATAGGGACACATTTCAAATACTGATTTTATAACCTTAGAAAATTGCTAGAATAAAAGGTTTTGCTTTACCACTCCTGCAAACCAGAGGAACAGAACAAAAATGTGAGGCATAAATTCACAAGTGATGGTGGCTAGGGACTTTAGGTTCTTTTTACCTGTACCCAAGGTATAGGGTTTGAGCCCGAGTAACTCTAACCACCAGATGTATCCTGCTGGGGGCATTTACACACACCACTCTGCAATAAATACAGTCCAGCAGCAGTGTGTCCGTCCCCACTCCATTCTGCAAGTACATGCAGTCCAGAGCATCTGCTCTACAGGCGGCTTCTGCAAATGAATCCTTTCTGTTCTGGCAGCAGCTTTGAAGACATCCATTCATTCCCACTTGCAAAAAATGGCTGGAAGTATGTGCGCTGATGTGATGTCATTGCGGTGCGGAAAACGAAAAGGGCAGAGGTATGGATGATCTAAAAGTGTGGGGGGTCTCCCCTCCCCCCTCACTCTATGGTTCCAGGGCCCATGCTTGCCCCCTTTTTGACCCATGTTAGTACTTGTTTGTAGGTGTGGCATGGTCGGAAATGTCGAAATTTGAGGTTTTTCGACATTTGAAAGTTTTCACGGTTCTGGCTTAGTGGAAACGGTTTGGTGATGTGGCCGTTCAATAATCCATGATCAACATTGTAAAGGTAAACCTATACATATATATATATATATATATATATATATATATATATATATATATATATATATTTATATATATTTAGTTGTGTTGTTTATTAAAATATTGTTCTGCTTTCCATCTGAGGATATTGCTTTAATATTTTTACAACAGACCCTATTAAAATTAAATTATACTATTTTACCTAGGTGCTATAGTGATTACTGAATAATATTATCTCTAAAATTAACATCAATTGGCACTCTCATCTTGGCAAACTTTTAGCTGAATGTGTGTGTCAGCATACTCTTACCACTGACTTATACTTACTGTTTTTATTTTTGTCAAAAATGTCTCATACGTTGGCACTGTCAGAGGCTGTACCTCCACACCTCTGCATGACTAATTCTAGGCCTGACAAAATGAGTAAACATACATGTTATTGAAATGAGTTCAGCAGCTTGCATCTTTGATTAAAGTCTGCCAAAATGGTTTTCATATCTATTTCAGTAGATAACGGCCAATATATTGAATGCACACATTCTACCTGTGATAATGGGAGAATTATTAAAAGAGTAGAGTCAAAAGACTATGTAATGCTAAAGATAAAAGAGCGTGGGTAACCGCAGCTTAGTTATACAATAACACATCACTACAAAGTACCATGTCTGAGATGTTATCTCATCAAGGAAGGGATAAAATGAGCCATATGAAATCTTTTTTAAGAGCAAACCAGCAAATATCTCCCCAGAAACATTAATTTAACTCCTTAGGGCTTCTCTGTGGCTGGACAGAAAAAGCTAAATCCAAATGAGACAGTAGTGCTAGAAGAGAAAATTCATGAAGAAAAAAAAATCTTGTTCAGGCTTATTCTGGTCAGGGATCAGTATCAGCAGATTAATTAAACATCCTCACTAGCATACCTAGTAGCATTCTGAGATATTAAATCAAAGTATACTGCTTATTTATTTATACTTACAGAGATAATCAGGCAGAATATATATGTCTGCAATTAAAGTAACCTACTGCCAGGTGTCATATTACTGTGAACTGCATTTACCTCAGGAACATTCGCAGGTGCTTGATTTCAGATTTCAGGTACTGTCACAAGAGCTGTATGCTCTTCAATTCATTTTGGTTTCCTCAGATCTGATCATGTAAAGCTGCAATGATTTACATGGCAAATGTCTTTTTTTTACATCACTGTGTCTGTGTGGTCCCTTAGGTTAATGTTTTTTCTCATCAATAGTTTTAGGTAGTTTTTTGTATTGTTCTTACCACAGAGGAATAGTCTAGCCCATCATGGCAAAGCTGCTGCTTGTTTTCAACCACAGCATCACATTGTGTGTAGTAACTAAATTTATTGTCTATAGATGCGCTTGAATTCTTGGAAAGATAATGATTAAAGGCAGCAGCCCCATTGTGACATTTCCAAGAAATACAAGGAGAAAGAAGTTTGCTAAGCAATATTTAGTAGTCCTAGTATGCAAATATGTTAATCCAGTGTAACCATGTTTGAGTTTATAGAAATCATTTGAAAATAATTCATTAACACTAACATGCACCAAAATGCTAGATCATCTTTGTATTTTCTTCATATTACTTCCGTTAAGATAACAAACTGGAGAAATTCATAAATTTCACTCCTTGTAAGTATGCCATCATACATTTTATTTTGATAACACACTGAAGAAATGTATCTGGCAGTTACCAAACTTTACTGATTTTAGTCACAAAAACTTAGTTGAAGTAAGTGCAATAAACTGGTGAAGAAGTTTGCACTAAGCAGACATCCCATATGTTGAGTGACATGAAGATGTCTGCACGTACCAGGCATGCTATATGTTCAGTGACATGGAGACGTCTGCACTCAGCAGGCATGCTATGTGTTCAATGACACTATTTGACACTGTTGGGGACAGAGTGAAGTTGCATCTGGGGTAGACAATGTGCCAAATGCTTCATATAACTTCCATTACTAAAACAAAAATCTGTCACTCTGGTTCATAAGCAGAGATAAATACAGAGACTTAAAGCATTCCATGGCTGACATCAGTATTGCCAAGTGCAACTTTTTTGGACCATTACCTGCCTATCTTTATTAACAAAACAAAAGTGTTGTCATCCATTATAAATTAATTTTGTCACACATCTGATTTTCATGTGTCGGGTAGCATGGTGCAACAACGATCTGTGGAATACCCGGTTTGGGAATGTGAGGGCTGCATATGTATTATTTGCAAACTACATTGTCCTAAAAGTTCTCAGTTGAAAGGAAGTACTACCACTGCAAATGTAGAGAAAATACTACAGTGACCCTGTGCCATATAACCAAAAAACAGACTTTGATATGGAAAAAAGAAAGATGGTCTGTAAAACAAAATCATGACGTGTGTGTGTGTGTGTGTGTGTGTGTGTGTGTGTGTGTGTGTGTGTGTGTGTGTGTGTGTGTGTGTGTGTGTGTGTAAATATATATTTATGCTTGCGTATGTGTATATCTATATGTAGATAGAAAGAGATGACTGAACATTTAGAGTGATGTAGAGGCATTAGTATTATTCTACAGAAGATGTGATGTAAATATTTTATCTGATGTAGAGGCATTAGTATTATTCTACAGAAGATGTGATGTAAATATTTTATCTGAGTCAAACTCTAGCTTTTTTTCTAGTACAGTTGCATATAAAACTGAAATCACAAAAACAAAGTATTTGTGCGATGAGGACTACTGAAAGGATAAGAAGGAATAGTGACATACAGATGTCAGTGCTATTCAATGATTCTGAGTAACTAATCCTTTCAGCAACTTGCATGGGAAGGCACTTACTGTTTAAATTAAGTTTAGGGTGTATGTAAAATATGCCATCACAGAATAAATAACAAAGCTGAGTGCTAACAAAAAACAAAAAATAGATTAATGAGCAGCTTAAATGATAGGATAAATATACTTTGAAATCAGACCTTTGATGCTTTTTGAACAAATAGCAGCATTAACATCCATACAAGACACAGCTGGAAATGAAAACACCAATGTAAAACAGAAGCTGTAATTGTGCTGAAAGGAAATTGATGGATAGTGAAAGATTATGTCAACCCATAGGAACAGTAAGGTGTGAAAATAGTGTGACAGAAGAACCAGAAATCTTACTGCAAAAAGCAGATCATTAGACAAATTCTTCTTAAATGAGCTAATAACACTCTTAACAAGTACAGAATTTTTAACTGTTCATTTAGTGACCATTAATAAAGTGCCTGTTGTTCCTCCACATGAAAGAAGAGGCCAGTGATACTCAAAGTTGATTTAATAAAATACAAAGCAAAACACACCAAGCAACTGCTCTAGCGCCTCGGCTCCTACAAGCCTTTAACAGAGTATAAATCGCTAATAAAACAGCTTCCTTAAATAGTTGACTAATTAAAACATCAATTAACACCAATTAACAATTTCAAAAAAAATCTTTAAAAATACAGCACTACAAAAAACATTTCCAACTGCATTCTTGATTCAGTCCTGTAGGACTCAAAGTGTTAACACTTTAAAATAAACACTGATTCCTTCTTTCTCAACTGTTTCTTTACATCTAATATTCTAAAATTATCCTTTAAACCTGCTCCAACATTATTACTTGTAACCCCGTGGGTCTCCTCCATGTTTGTCCAAAGAATGCATGGCAACTGAGCTGTAATTACAACCGTTTTTAATATCACGTATATGTTCCTTTAATCTGGTTGCTAACCTTCTTTTACTCTCTCCAATGTAATATTTATTACATGGACATCTTAAGCAATATATTATTCCCTCACTTGCACAATTGTAAGTACCTTTTTCTTGATATTTTATTCCATTAATACGTGAAAAGCTATTTATAATAAATGAACAAATACTACATTTCCCACAGGGAAAAGTTCCTTGTTGGCTAATTTCTTTATATCTAACATCATTTGGTAACTTAAATGCTTCATGGGCCAAAAGGTCTTTTAAATTTCTCCCCCTAGTATATGAAACTGTTATTTTTTTATTATAAACATGTTCAAGACGTTTATCATTTCTCAAAATGTCCCATCCATATTTTACCCCTTCTATTAGCTTCTTGCAAAAAAAAATTTATATTTTGTCACAAAAAAACAAATCCTTATTCAGTCTGTACTTTTTCTGTCTTTTGTTCTCACATTTTGCATCATAATTATTTTCTGTTCTAGCTTTGTCAATCTTATTTATAACTTCCTGTATTTTATTAAGTTTCTAACCTCTATTAATGAACATATCTAGTGTTTTACTCATTTCTTCTTTGTAATCTTTTTTTATCACTGCACATTTTCTTTATTGCGAGGATTTCTCCATGCGGTATTGAATGTATAGTATGTACTGGATGACAGCTTTCACCATGTAATATATAATCTCGTTCCTCAAACTTCCTATGTATTTTTGTTATAATCGTTCCATCTTCCATTCCTTCTGCCATAATGTCTAGATAATTTACTTCTTTTCTTTGTTGGACACCATCAAACCTAATTCCATATCTATTATTATGTAAATCCCTTAAGAATTCTAGAATGTCTCCTTGCCCACTCTTGCATACAAAAATTAAATCATCTATGTATCTATAGTATCTTTATACATATTTGTTGAAAAATGTATTTCTATAGATGTAAAGATCCTCGAAAAGTCCCATGAACAAATTAGCGTACATGGGGCAAAAGCTGCCCCCATGGCCGTACCTTGCAGCTGTTTGTACAGTTGACCATTAAATTCAAAAATGTTGTTTTCCAGACAATATTGTATTAATTCTATTATAAAATGTGCTCTGAGGTTATCACCTAGAAAATATAGGACTGCTTCCAACCCAAATTGATGTTTTATACTTGTATACAGACTAGTTACATCTATTACCAAAATATATTTTTCCTTATTTCACCTAATTTCCTTGATTTTATCTTTAAAATCTAATGCATTTTTAACATAAGAAGGTAAGGCAATAGCCTTCGGCATTAAGCAATGATGCAACAGGCATGAAATATTATGAGTAAAGAAACCACAGGCAGATACAATTTGTCTGCCGGACGGGTTTAAGATATTTTTGTGAATTTTAGGCGCACAAAAGAAATTGGCCATAGTGCTTCCTTCACTAGTAAACTTATGTAATACATCTTCTTCCGAAAGGTAATTCAGCCTAATACCTTTCTTTAATATTTTTTCATAGTTTTGAACAACTTGCTGATCCTGTTGTATATTTACTTTTTCATAAATTTCTTCATCATTTAAATGTGCTTAACACATATCAAGATATTGTGTATAATGTTGAATTGCTAATTTACCCCCTTTATCTGCTGGTTTAAAAATAAGATAATTTCTTTTGCTTAATTCCTTTAGACTTTGCCATTCTTGTCTTGTTAAATTATATCTGATATTTTTTCTTTTACAAAAGATTTCATATTCCTTTTCTACTATATAATTCACACACACACACTGAAAACTGCTGTAAAGTCTCATTATTTAAGGGGGAAGGTAGTCACTTTTATATGACACTTTTTCTGCATTTAGTCTACAGTATGCGTTAGTTGTTACATCCGATTAACATGAATAAAAACTGCTCTCGCTTTCTTCCATTTCTAGAGACACACTATTCTTGTCGTGTTTGGTTGCCTTATGAAAATAATGGGCTAAATACAATTTACGTACAAACTTGAAAATTTCTATTTTCATTTCATATAGTCTCGCAATACAGTCGGGATGAACTTGAGTCATTTATTTAATACTTTAAGTTTGAGGTCAGATAAATAACATTTGACAAGTTAACCACATAATTGGAGCTATGGACTCCATCACAGTGTCTTTTTTCAATTCCATTTACCTCATTTGATATATCTGGAATCATGTCCATTCCCCATGTGTGCCTGCTGTTCCTACTGACAAAACAGTACAGAACTAAGAAATCAGTCACAATGTTTGAGTGATGACTTCTGGTATGGTGCTATGCTAGAAGGAAGGTGTGCTCTGCCTTCTCCCTGGTATTTCAGAATAAAATACAATATCTGATACAAGCTGGGAAGCTCTGGGCAGTGCTGAGATGTTTGGGCAGTTTATATGATCATTCATATGAAGAAAAACAAGAAAAAGGGAACCCATCTGGCTGAAACAGAAAGTTTTTGCCAACGTAAGTGGACCCACATGTAAACAGTCAAAGACTAGCCAGCAGATGGACAGAGAGCCAGTAGTAAGGTCTACAACCAACAACATGGATAAGATTCAAGAGAAACTCAAAATGGTTTATAATGAAGTTAAAAAAACATTATGCCTGAAGGAGTAGAAGGTAAAAGCTGAAAAAATGTTTTGGAAAGAATACTGAGTGAATGGCTGGGTATCCGAAGAAAGCCATAGTGTTGGACAGAGCAAACCATGCTGCAGCTCCATTGATCCACCTGTGGTGATTCCCCAGGCCTATCATGGCAGAGGTTCAGACATTCAGTTTAAAAGAACAACTTCTGTGGGCACTTTGGCAGAAAGATGAGCAGCTAAAGGTTGGTAACTGATGGATCTTCATCAAACAGGTCTATTCTTTGGGAACAAGGCTGAACACAGGAAAATTAATTCTGTGCGTTAGAACATGCAAGGAATTAAGCTTATAATTTTAGATTGTATACCCAGATGTGTTAAGAATTCATTTCCCTATGAGCACTAAATCATTCCTGGATCTGAAGCAAGCCTCTCAGGAGCTGAATAGATGTAAACAACTTATAGCCCTAGGAGGAGGCAGGACTGCAGGGGAGAATGCAGAAACCAGGAAAAGGCAAACACTTGTGGAAAGACGAACTCAGTGGCCAAAGAAGGCATTTCCCATCTTCTACCAAACATGCTGACAAGGAACAGAAAAAGGGCTCAAAATAGTAGAGAGGTGGCACAGTGTGATCCCAAACAACATGTGGTGGAAGTTGTATCAGAACTGGAGGAAGAGTCCTGAGTAGCTGAGGATCCAGCTAGCGGGTTGGAGTATACAGAAGCAAGGGCACTGGATCTGACTTGTGGACTTGGGCATAAAGTGAGAGTGTATGGGTTTGTCAATAGCTGTGTTTTCTTTTGTCTCTTTTTTCCTATTGTTTAAAAAGAGGGAAGATCGTTGGTTCTTATTTGCTGCAAGGCTATTACAGAGCCTTAAGTTGTATCACAAAACACTAATGGATGGGAAATGCATCATTTAACTTTTGTGACTAAGCATCAAATTAAATATAAAGCAGTGAACAGGAAGCATAGGCAACCCACTCATAGAAAGAACACTGACATCAGAGATGAGAAAGAGTTGGTAGAGTCATCACAATGGCTAGATTTCTATGGTCATAGTGGCTGTTATATCTATGCACTGCTTGGGCTCATGATTGCCTCAGAGGAAAGATGGGCCCTGCCATTGGTAGCAGAGCCATGCTGATCACATCAATATAGGACTATATATGTGCAATGTTTGTGCTGGCTGTGCATGAGTAACAGAGGTCTCTGAAACTAGTCTTGCCCAGTCAGAGAAACTGACCTACAATGGACTATTGGAAAAGAGTAACTTGTGGATATGACAGTGCACCTATACGGTTGGCAGCTGGTTGATGACATATTGAACAGTATGTGACAACATTCGATTAACATTGATAATATTCAAGTTTTGTCTGCTTTATTAGCCCCATTATCTGGCTAGGTGTAAAGTAACAAGCATGAGGGATATTCTACTATTAACCCAGTAGATTCAAAGGTTAGAGCTTTCATAGCAGGAGTCACACAGAATCAACCGTATATGGAGGAGGGATGATAAAATAATAGAAATGACATAAGAAATATAGTGGAATCTGGGTTGCAAGTTTGAACTATTTACATAATTCCTATGGGAACAGCTGAGTACACACTGAGAGGTCTGCCAACTATCTAAATGATGGAATAGTGTGGAACCTTATGCTTCTTTTACGAGGCCCGGAGAAACAAAGATTAGGCTGTGAAGAATAAATATGGGGGGGGGCTAAATGAGGAAGAGAGTAAGTTGCATGGTATAAACAGATGACTAGTGAGCTGGGAGGGGAAAACTTGGTGGAACTCATATGGTACGATCTAAACAAGTGCAAGTAGTTGAAGGGATAGGGGGACTGTAGGAAGATTTACTGGAATGCATCACTCAAGCATGGCTCAAAGAAGAATCGACAGATGACTGGATTTGGGTATTGTCCTATATATAGTTATGAACTTCAGATTGTTAGATTTAGGCTTTCAGTTGTTTGTCAGTTTACAGTATTTACAAGATAAATTGTTAGTTAAGCATGTGGCAACATTAGGAAAGGAGGAACATAATAAGTGGCAAGAATTGCAATTATGTCAGACAGAGGTAACTGCTTGTTATTAGACCCTAAGGATGCTGAAATCAGAGGGCAACTACAGCTGGGCTTGAAAACTTGGAATGTGAATGGGCTGCAAGATATTAATAAAAAAGAAAAAAATGTTAGAGTATTTATATTGAACAAGGGTAGATGTGTGGTGATGTTGTTGGAAACCCATATGAAAAAAAGAGGAACATGGATCTAGCAAAGAAGGGGTTTAGAGAAGATCATTTTGTGAATGCTTTCGAAGGAATGAATGGCAGGCAATAACTTTAATAAAGAAAAATGCACCCATTCAGATAATGAAGGAAAATTTTTGACTCCAGAGGTAGATTTGTGCTGATAAGAGGGTGCTGGGAACATAAACGTTTGACTTTGGGAAATATTTATCTTCCAACTAAAGAGAGCAAAGGAGAATTAAAAGGTATACTGGCAGAGTTAGAATATTATGCAAGAGATAACAATATGGCAGGGGACTGGGACATAGTAACCTTAACAGAGGATGTAAATGAGGGCACCCACTCTTACAAGGTGACCCCAGAGGGGAAGCTCTTGTCTGAACTTATGAGGACTTATGGAATGGTTGACTTGATAGAAGTGAGGGGACTGCAGATGGAATACACTTATGATTCCCAGTGTTCAAGACTTTCACGTTATTGGATATATTATACCTTAATAAGGAAGAGGCATTACTAGTGAAGACCTGCTTTACTCGCCCCTTATTATTGTCAGATCATTTATCAGTTGACTTGGACATGGGAGGAAAAGTAGATGACAGTCATTGGAGATTAAGGATGAGTGGTTTAAACAATATCATTGAAGATGAGTGTTTTAAGCAATGTCACAAAGGGCTCAAAGCTACATCACAGAACAGTGTCAGTTTTAAGGGAGACAGGGTTTAGTGAGCAAGTCCAGGTGGCTGATACAGGAAAGAAGAAAGAGATCACAAATCTAATGATAGAAATTGAAAGGAAGACAAGAAACAATAGAAGAGAAGTAGGGAGAGCCAAACGATTGGAGATAAAAAACATCTTCAAGCCAGGAAAAGTATGAACATTGTAATGAGGGAGGGAGGCAGGAAAAATTTAGAGCAGGAGTGGTTGGAGCATTTACTGTAGGATATCATAGTGAAACAGATGAAGTTTAGGCAAATGTTTGACTAAAATTCTCCCAGACAGCAGAAAATACTGGTGACTAGGGTAGGCAACAAAATGGAGAATGGATTATATGGAATATATAAGATCATTACAAAAGGGCAAAGACTAGAAGGACAAAGGTAACAGGGGAGATATTCAGGAAACACTTTAGTCAGACGTATGCAATGCAAAAAACAACAAGTTGGAAGCATGGCACAGAAAAGAATTTTAAAGAGATTGAGTTAAAAATAACTTTCAGAGGAGCAGAAAAATGCCATAGATAAACCTATCTCAAGGGAGGCAACACAGTAACAATTAGGTAACAAGCAAAGAGAAAACACTAGGAGCATTTGGGATCTCTATAGAATGTTGGAGGAATCTTAGGCAGGTGCTGAAATGGCAGTGCTTATTTAATGAGATACTTTTCAGTCAGTAATTTCCATAATCCTGGAGAAAAGTCATTACAACCTTGATTGGCAAGGGGGGAAGGGCCCAAATTTACAAGGTTCTTATCAGCCACTATCAGTATTGAACCATGAATATAAGGTCTTCATGGCAATAATAACAGATGGAATTTACAGAGTGGTTATAGGATTAATAGATGAGGATCAATGTAGGTTTAAAAGAGGTAGACAAATATTTAATAAAATTCTAAAAGTTAACCTGATGCATAAAGAGATGGGGTGGACAATTAGTGATGTTAGTACTGGATGCTGAGAAAGCATTTGATAGAGTTCACTGGGACTATTTATGGGAAGTATTAACTAGATATAGATTTCCTGAAAAGTTGATGGCACTTCTGAGAAATTTCTACGCAGGAGCAGAAGCACAAGTCAAGGTCAATGCAAGCTGTCTCAGTTGTTTGAAATGCGAAGAGACATGAGTCAAGGTTGCCCCCTCTCCAGTTATTGTTCACTCTATATTTACAGCCACTTGCATAGAAAATAAAGCAATCCAATCCAGATGAAAATATACATAAGTTATTTGATTTTATAAAGTTGTTTATATGGATTTTAGGATATCAGGCCAATATAGAGAAAACAAAGACACTGGTAGTCAATTATGCCCCAACATGAGAATTCCTACAGTGGTATCATTTGCTATGGGAACATTTCAGGTTAAAGTATCTTGAGAAATGGATAGAAAAGAGAGCTGAGGATTCTCCAAAGACCTTTTGGGATGAGTTGAGAATAAAAGTGAATAATAACATGAATAGGTGGAAATTGCACATCTAGTGTTAAAATAAACACTAAAAATAAATACGTAGCTCAAGATTTTTTATATAATCTAGGGAAAATATGGGGAGCAACTGAGGAGAAAGATTTTTGTATTCATATGGGATAACAGGTATCCAGGGCTTAGCTGAAAGAAATGATCCTCCCATCAGAGGAGAGGTGGATGGGTATCTCACATTCATATAAATACTTTATGGAGGTATAATGTCAGCTATTCTATTATCTATGGAGTAAGGGTTATTCGGCAAGATGGAAGTCAATACTATTCTCTCAAGGAAGTGATAAGGAATTAACATAATAGGTACCAATCTGAATGCTGCTAGTGGACAAAGAGTGTCAGATGAATCAGCTGGCAACAACATGTAATAAACTTACAAAAATAATAAAATAAAAATCTCAAGATCTGCAGGTAACCAACACTGTTTAATACAAACTAAAACCTCGAGTAAGTGCTTTCATCTCCTTAAATTCACCACAGGGACTTCTTCAGACTGAGGTTCAGCTTAAGCTGCAACAATTTTAAAATACCAAAAAACATCACATGATATACTTAAAACTATGTCACATGATTTCCATTTAAAAACACACACAATGTTTTAACCCTTTCCTCTTTAAATACATCACAAAGTTTTCCCTATTATTTAAGCCTGGTAGAAAGCAGGAATTTAACCTTACCTGCCAGCAATACTCTAACCAACCAAGCTCTTCCTCTATATTCACCAAATTATTGGGTTTTGTAATGTTTCCAAAACCAAAAAATTAAAATCAGTTTTACACTTTTTTGACTTGCAATGTTTGCTTAAGGCATTTCTATCATCATCTATTTGTATTGCATATTTATGTTCATAAATCCTTCTATTAAGCTCTTGGCTAATTCTTCCCACATAAAATGACATACATCCTAGGCAGAATGCCAAATAAATCATATTTTTAGATTTACAACTAAATATGCCAGGCACTCTTACTTTACTATCCCCCACAGTTAATTCATTAGATTCTGTGTATATATAGTTGCACATATTGCAGCAAAAACATTTTATCATCCCATTTCTTTGCAACACATTTTTTAGGCTTATTTAATTTTACTTGAAAAAAATCTTATAACACTTAGCTTTCTACTGAGTGAACATAGATTTATCTCCTATTTTACTAGTTATTTCTGAGTTCACTCTAAATAATCCCCAATTTCTAATAAAAATGTTCTTTATAGTTGTAGAACCTATACTGTTCTATACAGCCATAGCAGTTCTGTAATTCTGGGGGGCTTGTTGCTATTATAGGTCCATAGGTTCACAGGTTCATAGGTAGGTACTAGGCTATCAGCCCAAGGGTCAAAGTAAGCCTAGCCAACAAGTTTCCCTGGCTTACACCACCCAAGAAAGTTATTTTCCTATGCCCCTGTCGAGCAGAGCCACCAAAGTGATCCCCGAGGTGTATTTCCTATTTCCCATCCACATATCAAGATTTTTCTTGAAGAGTGCTAATGAGGGACTTTGCTTAACATAGATGGGTAGCTTGTTCGAGAGTATGGGAAGTCTCTGGGACAGGAATCTATCCCTCCAGCATGTCCTGTTTATTGTGGTAAAAAGATTTAGGTCCCCAAAGCGTGTAGCTCGGAAGGATTGGGATTTCTTTAGGTGTATCATGTCCGACAGCTCTGGGTTTGACATAGCTTTATATGTTAGGCAGAGATCACCTCAGCAATATGCTATGGAGTAAAGCTGGAGTTCTTTGAGACGGTCAGTGTAGGGCATCTGTTTGAGGCCAGTAATCCTCTTGTGAGGTACTTCTGTGGCCTTTCCAGCTGCTGCAGATGTCTTGTGAGGAACATTCCAAAAGGGGCATTGTATTATATAATGGGTCTAATGAGTGTCGAGTAGAGGAGAACAATGACCTCTTTTTTCTTAGATGAGAACTCTTTTGTGATGAGGTGTGCCACGTAGAAGGATTTCCTGACTACTGTTGAGATGTGATTATCAAAGGAGAGACTTCTGTCCATCTGGGTCCCCAGGTCTCATCACACATTCGGTGTTAAGTAGACTGCTGCCTATGTGGTAGTTCATGGGTAGAAAGTTTTTACCAAAGGGTATGACAATGTACTTTTTGACATCGAACTTAAGGCCATGGCTCTGACACCTGGCATCTGTCTCACTGAGGCCCTTCTGTAGGATGTCCACATCATATGGATCCTAGTTTGCAGTCATCTGCGAACTTCATTAGCCAAAGGCCTTCTGTGTTATCCTGTACTTCAGAGAAGTAGATACCAAACAGGAGAGGTCCCAGGACTGAACCCTGTGGTACTCCACTTGTCACTAGTTTGAAGTCAGCTTTGGAGTCTGCAACTTTTACAGTGTGGGTTCTGACAGTGAGCCAATTGGCAACCCATCTTGTGACATAGGGATTTATACCTAGTTTAGTGAGTTTAGCTATAATTCCAGAATGGGGGATGGTGTTGAAAGCCTTGGCGAGATCAAGATAGGCTGTGTGAACCACCTTACCCTCGTCTACAGCTTTGGTGACTGCCTCAAAGAAGTTAATCAGGTTCAGGAGGCATGATCTGCCTTTCACAAACCAGAACTGGGTGGGGTCCAGAGTTTGGAGGTTACCAATGTTTTTGTTTATGAGTTACATGAAGATTCATTCCATGGCCTTACAGACCAGGCTCGTCAGGGTAATAGGGTGATAGTTCCCGGGATCAGTGGTGGATCCCCCTTTGTGGAGTGGGATAACTCAGAAGCTTACAAACAGTCCTGGATACAGCAAATCTGTATCTGGACTAGACTAGTTACAGGAAAGGTGGGAAACAAGCGCAAATGCGGGTTTTTAAACCAGAAAGTTGAAAGAGATGGAAAAACTGCCCAAACGGCCAATAAACTACAATGTCTGGGCCAGAAACCACTCCTGTGGTAGGTAGGCTACCTAGTGCTTACCACTCCTACTGATAAGCTAGAAGGCTTCCCTCCAACACAGAAAGGCTTGGGGGGGGGGGCTCAGAAGCTTACAAGCAGTCCTGGATACATCAAATCTGTATCTGGACTAGACTAGTTACAGGAAAGGTGGGAAACAAGTGCAAACACTGGCTTTTAAACCAGAAGGTTGAAAGAGATAGAAAAACTGCCCAACTAGCCAATAAACTAAATTTCTGGGCCAGAAACCACTCTTGAGGTAGATACGCTACCTAGTGCTTACCACTCCCACTGATAAGCTAGAAGGCTTCTCACCAACACAGAAAGGCTTGGGGGGCTCAGAAGCTTACAAACAGTCCTTTATATTATAACAAATCTGTATCTGGACTAGACTAGTTACAGGAAAGATGGGAAACAAGCACAAACGTGGGCTTTTAAACCAGTAAGTTGAAAAAGATGGAAAAACTGCCAATGGCCAATAAACTACAATTTCTGGGCCAGAAACTACTCTTGTGGTAGATAGGCTACCTAGTGCTTACCACTCCCACTGATAAGCTAGAAGGTTTCCATCCAACAAAGAAAGGCTTGGGGGGCTTAAAAGCTTACAAACAGTCCTGGATACAGCAAATCTATATCTGGATTAGACTAGTTACAGGAAAGGTGGGAAACAAGCGCAAATGCAGGCTTTTATACCAGAAAGTTGAAAGAGCTGGAAAAACTGCCCAAACGGCCAATAAACTACCATCTCTGGGCCAGAAATAACTCTTGTGTTAGATAGGCTACCTAGTGCTTACCACTCCCACTGGTAAGCTAGAAGGCTTCCGTCCAACACAGAAAGGCTTATGCGGGCTCATAAGCTTACCAACAGTCCTAGATGCAGCAAATCTGTATCTGGACTTGACTAGTTACAGGAAAGGTGGGAAACAAGCACAAAAGTGGGCTTTTAAACCAGAAAGTTGAAAGAGATGACGAAACTGTCAAACGGCCAGTAAACTACAATTTCTGGGCCAGAAGTCACTCTTATGGTAGATAGGCTACCTAGTGCTTACCACTCCCACTGATAAGCTAGAAGGTTTCCCCTCCAACACAGAAAGGCTTGGGGGGGGGGGGCTCAAAAGCTTACAAACAGTCCTGGATACAGCAAATCTGTATCTGGACTAGGCTAGTTACAGGAAAGGTGGGAAAAAATCATAAATGCAGGCTTTTAAACCAGAAAGTTGAAAGAGATGGAAAACTGCCCAAATGGCCAATAAAATACAATTTCTGGGCCAGAAACCACTCTTGTGGTAGATAGGCTACCTGGCGCTTACCACTCCCACTGATAAGCTAGAAGGCTTCCCTCCAACACAGAAAGGCTTTGGGGGCTCAAAAGCTTTCAAACAGTCGTGGTTACAGCAAATCTGTATCTGGACTAGACTAGTTACAGGAAAGGCAGAAAACAAGCTTAGAATTTTTTTTTTTTTTGGAAAGTGGAAAGGGAGAAATGAAAAACAGAAGATAATTCAAAATTAAGGACCTAAGTGGCTTGCCCTTTACAAATGTTCTCTCTGTATTAGGTAGAGTGAGCTAGTGATACTAGATATTGGAATAGAGCTGGGATAGAGCTGAACAGATGGGACTGGTAGGAGTGTCTGAAGTCAAAATATGATCTCATTGTAGTCAGTTGAGTGAGCAAATAAGATAGACTCAGGAGGAATGTTCAAACACAAATTTACAGGAAGGGCCGGCAATTCCAAAGCCACAAAGATTAATACCAAAATAAGAACAGGGAGGGCAGATGGGAAACTAATTGCAGAGACAGAGAGAGACCATAGTATTCTACAAAACAATAAAATAGAAAAATAAATAACTACAGAGAGACACAGACACAATATTCAATGAAACAATTAAATAGACATAAAAATGTTACCATTTCTCTTTTTTCTTTGACTTCCAGTAAGATGTTACTGACTTCTTCTCTAGGATACTCCCTATTAACTACTTTATTTCAGAAAAAAATCTGCTTCTTCTAAAAAGTCTTCATTATTCATAGTTAAATTACTGATCCTAGTCAGTTATCCCTTCACTATATTTGTCTTGGTTTTCTTAGGGTGCCTACTTGTATAATGCAAATACATATTATTTTGCACTTCCTTTTTACATACTTTAGACATTAATCTGTTTGCTTTTTTGTACATTGTCCGATCCAAAAAATGAATTTCCTTATCATTATAATGGTGTACAAATTTTATATAGGAACAGATGTTATCAATGTAGTCTATAAATTCTTCCACTGTTTCTCTCGTTCCTCTCCAAGCCAAAAAGACATTATCAATAAATCTTAACATTTTAATAATACTATTTTTAAACCTACTCTCTAACACATTTGTTACTTCCCACCAATGCATGACAACATTGGTGTAGCTGGGGGCCATAGTGGCTCCCATTGCTACACCATTGGTTTGAACATATAATGCTTCATAAAATGACAAAAAGTTATAACTTACAATATCAATCATTTCCATTAATAAACTGACTAAATTGGATGAAAACAATTTTGTTCTTATTAACTCTATTCTCACTGTTTCCATCCCTTCACCATTGGGAATCATAGTGTATAAAGATTTAATGTCTAAAGTCACCAGTAGATCATTTTCATTTACTGTGATGTCCTCTATTTTCTTCAGAAAGTCAAAGCTGTCTTTTATGTAAGTTTTATTAGTGGGTACTACTTTTTGCAAGTGTTTGTCCACAAAAAATGACTTTCCATTTTATTATTTGCACTAGTCACAATGGGTCTTAATGGGAGCTCATCTAAATATTTGTGGATCTTTGGTATCCCAAAGATCAGACTAATCTTAGGATTAACATTTAATAAATACGTTCTAGTATTATCATCTATCCCCCTGTACAAAACCATTCTTCTATACAAGAATCAATAAACGAATACCCTTTTTTCATTTCTTTCATACTAATCTTGTTATAATACTTCTCAACATATAACATTTAAGTCATTTTCATTTTATAGTTAGATCTGTCTAGTGCTACTGATGATCCCCCTTTATCTGCTTTAAGAAATAAAATGTCATCATTTTTCACAAGACTGTCAAACCACTTTCTTTCTTCAGTAGTCAAATTATAGTATTTGTATTCAGGTTCATTGTCTAAAATATCTATAATCTGCAATTCACAAATATTAAGAAACATTTCCAACTCTTTTCTCAGTGAGGGGTTGAAAGTACTAGGTTTGTGAAACTGTACTTTATCAATAACATTTCTCTCAAACATTAAGTCAAAATGTAACCATCTTACATAGTCTCTGAGCTCATTAATACTGTCCAATTTGTTTGCTCTCTGTGCTGGAGCAAAATTCTAGCCTTTACTTAAGACTAGGCACTCCGTCAGTTAAAACATAGTTGGAAAAATTAACAATTTTAAAGTTTACAGTACCTAAGTTCTCCAGGCTTGTCTTTGTTTCTCCAGTTATTTGCTGCTGACCCTTCTTCACAAATTCATTTTTTGTCAGCCCATTGTTAAAAGAACCACTACCCTTAGACTCAGCTGTTATTTGAGCCCATGTTCTTTCTCCTCTATTCACTCTTTGGTACACATTGACATGCTGCTGATTCCCAATTTGTTGACTCTGTTGGTACGAAGGATCGGTAACTACGTTACCAACTCTCAATGAATTTTCAGAAATTTCAGCAGCTTGTGCTGGGTACGCTGTTATTACTTTTATTTCCACTTTCAGCCAACACTGTTTCTCCTCTCTCTCTCTCTCTCTCTCTCTCTCTCTCTCTCTCTCTGTTGTAAATGCTCGTTGTTTCTACTTCTGTCGTACTGACGTCCTCCATCATCACGTTAACAGGTGCCTCTCTCTGAAGCTGCAGACCATATGCTGAAGACACTCCCCCAGCATAGTCCAACTTGTTTTATTCAAATTTTTTTGTTTTTTCTTTTATTTAGAATGTCATTTAACTTAGCAAGTTTGTCCTGTATGCAAACCATCTTGCTTTCAAAGTTATCAGCTGATGTCATTTCTTTTAATTTTGCAAAGTTGGTGCAAATGTTTTCAGACAGCTCTGTCATCTTGGAGTTATTGTAACTCAACAGTACTTCCATGTATTGCAAGCTGGCTTGTTGATTGATTTCTAGCCAATTATCTACCAGTTCGTTGGGCAGATCATTTCCTATAGGTAGTTTAATCATTTTCAATCCTTTTGGGACTCTTTGCATTTTTAAACTGTTCTCGAAAAAGGCATTGTCCCATTGCAAACGTTTAAGCTTAATTAAATCATTTTCAAGGTCTACAAACATTTCAGAATGACTAAGATTAATTGTAAAAGGCACCTGCTACTCACCACTGCTTGGAAAGGGATTTGCCGGTGGTGCCATACACCCAAACAAAACTTTGTTGCGTTCTACCAGGCTTAAATAATAGAGAAGACTTTATGATGTATTTAAAGAGGAAAGGGTTAAAACATTAAGTGTGTGTTTTTTAATTGGAAATCATGTGACATATTTTTAAATGTATCATGTGATGTTTTTTGGTATTTTAAAACTGTTGCAGCTTAAGCCAAACCTCAGTCTGAAGAAGTCTCTGTGGCTAATTTAAGGAGACGAAAGCTCTTACTCGTGGTTTTATTTTGTATTAAACAGTGTTGGTTACCTGCGGATCTTGAACTTTTCATTTTATTATTTTATTTTGCTGGTCGTTATTACTGTTTTTTGGAGAAACTTACAAAAGTGTTAAAGCAAAGATATTATAAAGATCGCAGCTTTGAGTTTTGGCCTATAGGAATAATGGTTGTACAACGGGGAGTTACACAAGGGAAATAGTCTGCACTTTTGAGATCAACTGAGACAGACATGAGGATTAATTCCATTGGCTGAGGTGAAAGGGAGATGAAACATCAATGTGATATCCCAGGTGAAAATCAAGAGGATCAATAACATTTCAGCCAAATCTGACAAGGACATCAGGAGGAATAATAGGTCTCATCCTGAGTTGATTAATATTATTCTGGAGCAAGAAAGAGCATTGACCTTACTAAAATTATACTTTGTAGACTATATAAGGCCTTGCTGGTGGATAAATGGCTCACAGAAACCAAATTAAGGGGTACTGTGAAAGACAACTGGGAATAGATAGTAGGAAAGAAATGGAAAGATAAGTACAATACCATTAGGTCAGTTTTGCAACTTTGGAAGTTTAAAATGTTTGGGTGGAAGTGTTTACACAATTATTTTTACACACCAACTAGGCTCCATAGTATATTTCTAGATATGTTAGATATATATTGGAGATGCAAGGTGGACGTCAGGGGTGATCAGATGCATTTGTTTTTTATGTGCCCAAAATTGGGGGACTATATTAGAGTACTGGAGCACCTGATCAGGAAAGTGCTAGAACTGGAATTGACTTAGGAAGATGAGAGCATAAGTTTGAATCGGATAGGTAATTTTAAGGTGGAGGGGCCCAAGTGAGCTCTTGCTGCCCTCTTCCTGTTGGTAGCAAAAAAAAAAAAAAAAAAGTGCAACCAGAAAATGAAAGAATCCAGACCCTCCCTTAGTAGATGATGTTATAACAATAATGAGGGATATACAAAAAAGGGAAGCAGAAGAGGATGGCACCTCACTGAGTAAGCTACATGAAAAGAAATGTGAAATTTGGGAAGGAGTACAGAAAGGCACAGAAGAAGAAGAATAATGCCCATAAAGGTGAGTAGTAGTGATACTGAAATAGAACAGGAGGATAGGATAAGGTATAATGTAATGTATGGAGCTATGAGGTGAAACTGAAAACTTTATTGTCTAAAATAATTTATTTTCCAGAATACAAGGACATGAGCGAGTTAATATGGAAGCAGGTCCCCTCATTGTAACCTGTACTTCATGCTGTACCAGAAGATATAGATTCCAAAAATGACTTCAAAGATTGCATAATGCAAAGACCGTAAATGGAGAACTTGCCAGTCTTCTGTAGAACAAAACTGGACATCTAAAAACCTAAGCGCCATGTGACTCCAGACACAGAATGGGCAGAACCAAGATGGCAGAAGTTCATGTATGTTACTACTAAATGTATCAAGATAATACACAAAATGCATTGCTAGATTTTAGGAAATGTTGGTCATTGTGAAAAGGAAAGTGGCTCAGTTAATATATTGTGACTTGTGGGCAGGTTTTGCATTCAACAATAGAGTTAATTTGCTAATTTAAGATGCATTTTTGATCTAAAAATGTGCAGTTTCTCTGAAGGGAGTTTTTTGTACAGCTATTAATTTTGTACAACCATGCAAGGCTCACATACAATTCACTGAAAGAGGCAGAAAATAAAATGAGAAGGACAATGTTTTGCAATATGCCGTTGGCAGAGTGACATAATATTAAACGGTATATGTGATATAGTCAGAGAACTGACAGAAATAATAATAGATCCTGGTAATGCTGTTTTTAAAAAAGGTAAAAATAAGACGTTATTAAAGAGGAACACATTAGAAAAAGGTAAAACTGGGCAGCCAAGTCTGTCATTTTCAAGTAAAGCCATACATTTAAATGACAATGAGAAAGATGCAAACAGTGACTCAACAAACAGAAGCTGGGACAGTAATGTCACAACACTGAATAACTTGACAACTCATAATTGTATTGGATAGACAAAAAATCGTTCATTACATTGCCTGAAACAGAAGCAGAAACAGAAATTACAGCTAATGTTTTATTTACTTGATTGCTTATTTATCTATTTATATTTATATTTCTTGGTTAGGAGATTCCAAATCAGTAAAGCCCAGTTTCAGAGGCGAGAGAGAAGAGAAATTTCCACAGTATCATCTACCATAAAGTATAGAAAATCACAAAAATACAGTATAATGTGATTAGTATGAACAGGGACAGGATTCTAGAGAGCATACTGACAAATTGAACATACATGTGTGCAAACCATATGCAAACTATGCGTACAGGCAAACAGTAACAAATACCTGAGTAACAAATAAATATGTAACAGTCATTAACAACAAATTGATCATTCTTCACAAGTGAATCCCACACCGAGGTCATTAACAGCTTTTGAAATGTGTGACTAGAGAAAGCAGAGAGCATATAACCTCTCTACAGACAGCAAAAATATTGATACAAGAATTCAAAATCATACACATTCATAGTGAGAAAGAAAAACAAAATTAATGAAATGAACAAAAGTGAAAATCAGAAATTACAAAATCAGGGAAGTGATATCATACTTGCAACTGCATTTCTAATTCATTAAGAGATTTTTTGAAGGCTTCCTTAATGGTAATTTATGAGCGATTTGCCAAACCATAAGGGTGTACTGGGCTCCACAGTTAGGAGTACAATGGAAAAAGCTGGGTCAACAAAACAGTTGCATAACTTCAGTGTCTCCGTGAGATACTCTGAATAAATAGTTTGGATTGGGATGTACTAGTTCCTTATGGTCTGAATAACTGGATTCTGCAGGAAACATAGAATGGTATATGTAGTTCATAAATATATCCTTGTTATGAGGTGGTTGCGTTCTAACCACTGTATGTTTTTAATAAAATAAAGTAGTAAGTTTACATGGGTGTCCAATTAAAAGTTTGCCAATCCTAGTAAATGCTTGTTCAAGTTTAGATTTTTTGGGCTGATAGCAGATTTGTGACAATATACAATGCGTATAACTGGCTAGGCTTTAGATAAGATCAAACAGTAGTATATCCTATTTACTTCTTTTATATCACATGAATCTCTATGCACAGTCCTAATTACTGTGTTCATTTGTTTTATCAAACTTCTAACTTTTGGGGATTTTATTAACTTTCTTTAGTTTATTTATTTCATTGATCTTAATATATCTGTCCATTTCTATTAAATCCAGCAACTCTTCTCTTAGATCATTTTCTTCTAAACTGAGGGCACATTCTTTGTTGCCCATTTCCTGCGGGCATTCTATAGAAAGCTCCTGAGCATCTGCCTGTGCCACATTCTCTTCAGTTTCATCCGGTGCCGTCCATTGCTCTTTCATATAGGAACTTACTGGCCTATCATTCCTCAACAGTGACTGCATCAGAGTTGCCACAGCTTCTTGTTCCTTTCCTTGGTATGTATCTCCAACTCAATGTTTGTACTGGTTTCTTATGGAGGGCTCCAAAGTATCTTCATATGGCAACTGATCAGATGTCTCCCACTCCACTGGTTTCTCCTTAATTTGGAGATCTATTGCTCTATCCTGCTGTGATTTTATCTGAGTTAGATTTTCTGCACTAAATCCTTCACTTCGCAGGTAATCCATAACCTTAGTTTCTATTTCTTTAATTTCTCCATTACTAATCTTCTTTTCTACTTTACCTTTTTGTTTTCTTATTTTTTGTATTGTAAAATTTTTCATGTCTGGATGCCTTCGCTTGTATTTCTCTTCAAATATCTTTGGTGCTGCTCTTTTTGTATTAGTTTTGCTTTCTCCTTGCATATGTATTGCACCATATTAAATCACTTTTTCTTTCCCATGTCCACATTTCTTCTTCCGATGTCTGCTGCTCCTCCTGTTTTTCCTTTCTTTGGCAACTCGTTGTTCTATCAAGCTGTGATGTAACCTGTGTTAGACTTTCTACACTAATTCCTTCACTTCACAAGTATTCCATAACTTCATCTTCTATTTTCGTAACTTCTACTTTACTAATCTTCTGTTCTACAGTCCCTCTTTGTGATCTTATGTTTTTATTGTGAAATTTTCCATATCTGGATACCTTAGCCTGTATTTCTCTTCGGATATCTTTGGGGTTGCCTTTTTTGTGTTGATGAATTTAGTTTTCTCCTTTGCATAAATATTGCACCATATCAGATCTCTTTCTTTCCCATATCCATATTTCTTTTATATAACTTTCAAAAGGCTCTAGATTCTGTTCTTTATTTTTTCACACTTAATCAGTTGCTTCTTTTTCCAAACGGCCCATGGTTTCTTGGTCTATGTAATGTTTTTCATAAATCGTTGTAATAATGAATGCAAATTTATATTTGAAGCTTCTGACAGTTTTTTTCTTTTGGAAGTATTTTTCTTTCCTCTAAATTCTCTCTTAATGCTTTTGCATATCTTCTGTCTGGCAGTTCTGGGCTTCTTGCATAATAGAAACAATACATAAATTCTTTCTTATCCTCAATAGTCCACTCTATTGTCTTTATGTCTGTTTTTTGGCCTATCAGTTTTTATGATTTCTGTATACTGCTGCTTCCTTCTACAGTGGGGGGCCATCCTCCCCCTGAGCCTGGCCTAGCCACATTATAAGAAAGTTTCCATGTCTTGAGGATTCTACACTGTCATTTTTTTTCAAGTCCTGGCACCAGTGCTCCTACCAGGATTGGCCACGTTTTTATCCTAGGTCTTGTGCACCCAGCTATCTTTTTCATTTTTTAACCTCCTTCTGTCCATGATATATGCTGTATAAAATGCAGTCTATATATCAGTGTTGCCACCTCTTGAAGGTACTCACCAAGACTTGAGAATGAATTCAGTTCCAGCAATACTACTCTCCTTTGTTTGATAACTTACCATCTGTGCATTCTGTTCTATATGCCTACATCATTGTCTCTGTAGCTGTCTCTTTACCAGATCTACTTTATTATATTAAACACAAACTGCTTAAGGTTCTTTAACTCTCTTTCAGTCACTCACTTTTTTGTCAGAAGTAACAAAACTAATGTAGCATCAATGCAAAAAAAAAAAAAAAATCTGTTGCTAACTCATCACTTATACCTTCTTCTCAAATACTTTTACAGTTGTCAGAATTCACAATATCTCCTTCCTCCTTTAAAATGGTGTTATATTTATTCCATATTTTAAACTTTTTTGTCACACTTCTTACAATTATGTGCTGGACTCTAAATGTCATTTCAGTCAAAACCACTAGTGCTAATACTTGAACTGTATGTCTTAGTGTTCCTTAGTTGATGTACTGCCATCCATTATGATCTCTAAGCACTCATTACAGCACATACATACAGTCTGTGGCCCGAAAAGTTGCCATGGTGGAATGATACACAAGATGTTTTCCTGGGAGTCTAACTTGCTTATTAACACAGTCCTTCATAATGAGAAACATATTTCATATTCTGGATGCTGAGGCCTGTGACAGTGTCACTGTGCTACCTGTTGGCTATGAAAGTTGCCTGTGATCACTTCACAGTAATGAGGACTCATGGGCCCTAACGGCATTTTCCATTTTTGTCCACAAAGAAATTACATTGTGGGAGAACATATACTGTACATTTTCAGAAATGTCTCTTTGTCTACTCCGTATATGTCCAGGCATGCCTAGTCCCTTAGACCTTGTTGATGACACATGTATTGTATGGCACTATAATAGCTGGGCTGTGTTCTCACTCTCGGCAGTGCTACATCCTGCAACTTAACAGCATTGTAATTACTTGCTATCTTTTCTCTTAATGAAGGTTTGATTTGTACTAGGGAAATCATAGCTGTAACAGACTTAGCCAGATATCCTTTTGGCACATTAACAATTCTTTAACCTTGTTTCATCAAACTGTGTGAGCTTTTAAATCAACCTCATTAACATGCCTATATTTAACATTTACTGATCTGGTACAAATTTATTTTATTTTATTTACAGAATCTCGTATTAGTTGTGCACTCTTTCACTAAGTGATGGGCATTTATACTTATTTGCAGTTGTCTCTCACCAGGGCCACTTATAGCCAAAGGTTTGAAACACCCTGTTAAAGGACCAATGACAGGAATTATACTGCAGATTTAAGTAGAGCATATCCACCTACACATTTACTTAGTAAATACTGAGACCAATAGCTTGAAGCTAAATGGGTTAAGAACTGAACACATTTCAATAAACAAAATTTTAAATGTAATATTTCTTGCTAATTCTAATAAAATACAAGTTCAGGAAATATGTTTGGAAAAATGAAGATAGAATATTACTAATGAAGTGATATTAACAGCAGTAACATAGGTAGAGATTTAATATATGTACCATTTTCAAATGACACATTTTGTTAATAGCATTTAACAAAAAAAAAAGCATTAAAGACTTAAAGGCACAGTTAATTTATTTGGTGTTTATAGTATGACACATAATTTTAGCAATGACCACATACCAAGTAATCCACACATTTATTAAATGCATTCTAAATTCCAGACAGGATTCATGAAATTAAAGGGTGAAAATGGGATAAGTTATGAAAAAGAGGGAAACAAGCAGTGGGAAGCGCATAAGGGGAAATGCTAAGGAATGAACATGATGGTGGGGGAGGAGATGAGGTAACTTTTTTTGTAATAGATACCCATTTTATACAGATAATGAAAAGGTAAGTTAGGAAGGAAGGTAAAAAGAAGGTAAGAGGGTTAGGGTAGGTAGAAGGGGAATTCAGACAAACATGGAAGACGGAAAAGACTGACAAGAGAGATGCTGACTCACTGAGTGGGACGAGGAGCACAATAGAGTAAGGGACATTAGAGAAATAGACCAAAGGCAATGGGGACTGAGGGGACTGGACAACAAACAAAGCCAACCAGAGACACAAAACAACCAGAGGCACAAAAGGGATGGCAGCACTGAGAAGGGGGATAGGTTGAGTATAGGGACTAATATCATGCTGTCTGCATAAGACCCAGTAGAAGGTGAGACCTCACCTTGGGCGCCCTCACCACTGGGTCCTGGCTCTGGTGTTCATGGCAGTGTGGACTGGCGGGTTGACTATTAAAGCCACAAAATGAGTCTTTCTAGGTGGCTAATGCAACTATCTAGATGTTGGTCCATCAGCTCCCTGACTACCTGAGCAAACTCACTCCTACAGACTACAGAGTCTGTACTCCTGGAAAAGACACCAGTGAAGCCCCACCAGGAGCAGGGCTCAAGGGCCTACCTGCCTCCACCTCCTCATTTACAGTTTAACAGGTGGCCATTGTAGTCTGTTGTTGGGATAGGGGAAATGGTACTGGTAAGAGGGAGCTGATGGGCCATGGTGGAGCCACAAGTAGTGCTGTTGACCTGACTGAAGAAAAATTAAAACATAAATGGAGAGACCTAACAAATCAAACCACAACAAAATGTAATAAACAGAAAAGAAAACAAAAAAAGAAAAGAAAGTGGGAAGAAAGGCGAGAGAGGGGCTGGGAACATAAATGCAAACACGCAATTACATAAAGTGCCATATAACCAGTAAAATATAAGACCTTAGAATTATCTACAGTACATCTGGGAAACACATCAATAACTGTAACAGGTGTGTATTAATATAAAAGTATATGTAAAATGACCTTGGCAACCTGTAATTGACTCCCAGTGGTATAAATAATATGTTGCACATGGATTGGAGGACAGTATCTGCTGTGTGATTTGAATGCAGAACCTACAGACTTTCAGCCATGAATAAGTGTGCTACCTGTTGGGCCATTGTGTTAAACATATGCAGACCGTGGTTAATGCACAGTTTGTGTGAATGTTGAAAAGCCTGCTTCACACAGGCAGTTTTCTACATGGAAGTATATTTTAGCATAGATGGTTCCCTATGCAAAGTAAGGTACTCTATCTATAAGTTCATAGAATCATAGATAATGACTAGGCTTGCTGCATTTGCAGACCATTTTAAGCCAAGCCAATTTCCCCTTTTGTGCTTAAAATAACTTATTCCATTTGGCTATAGATTGGCCTTACCAATCCCATAGTTATAATATATCCATGATATGTAGCTAACTAAAAGTCAGCTGAATTGGGCCTCCAAGACATCTCAATCACAGGGCTGTAATTCCCATGATCTGGTCCCACACATGGTGTAATGTATGCGGAAGGAGAGCACATGCAATGGAAATAGAATATGGGGCCTCTCTTACTGTCAGGCAGGTCAGACACATGCTAAACCTGTGGAGCCATGCCACCATCATTGCTATCAGTAAAAATCAAACAACTAAGAATGATATATGTAGCCAAAACTTTATAATGGTGAATTAATAGAAGTGGCACACAGATAGTACATAATCAGCAGCAGGTGGCATAGAGTACCAACAATGCAGCCACCAGAAATTTGTATCGACATAGGTGTGTAGCAACAGAGCTATAGCCAACTGATTGAGCAGCCAGTGCAGGTCACTGATCTGTTGCCCCCTTCAACTGTAACTTGAGAAGCAAAGAAGAAAAACAAAGTGTAGCAAAGAGCTTGCTACAGTTACAATACCAAGCATTTCTGTACTTCAGTGCTTCAGCCATGATTGTAAAAATAATTGCACCCCACCTCTTGTGCCCAGGGCATCTATCCCCTTTGACACTCTCCAGTCACTCCTCTGTGTGGCAACAATTAGATGGTATTCTAACCAACAATTAAACATAGATACTTGACAGATTTATGACATCATATATATATATATATATATATATATATATATATAAACTCATACATATATGGGTCTACTTCTAAATTTCTAAATTTCTAAACTTCAAATTTCTTATGGTTGAAACCATATGATCGAAGTTTTGAAACTTCAAACTGTAAATAAAAAAATATTTAAAAAATGAAAATAAGAAAATATATTTTTTTTTACATTTTTGCAGGAGGCAATCCCCCCTGCACCCAAACCCCCTGCTAATTAAATATACCAACTCTGAGATCACACTACAGTAAGGAAAATGGTAAACATACTATTCCATGTTGTACATCGATCTCCATTTAAATGGTTTGAAGTTTCAAAACTTAGAGCTTATGGTCTCGACCACAAGAAATTTGAAGTTTTGAAACTTCAAAATTTAGAAGTAGACCCTGTGACATCCCCATGCTGGGCCAGTAATCAAGGAGTCTGAATCATCACCACTGACACTGAAGAGGGATGTGCACTTGGAATACAAATGGATACACTCAGTACTTCCAGATGTAAACCTCTCTACATTAAGCACAATTTCTCTTAAGAGCGCATGGGGAACACAGTAAGCCCAGGGTCTGGATTCCTCTATATCTGTCTCTCTCCAGGTCTCCAGTAAGACTCCCCACTGGTACAGCTGCAGAGTTAAGTCCTCAGCCGAGTGCCCAAGCAAAGTCCTCCATGACTCCCTCTGTGAAACCAGTGCTTCATGTCACTGCTCCAAGTAGCTGACACACACACGCACATGGTGAGATTTGATATGTGCACATACACACACACACACACACACACACACACACACACACACACACACACACACACACATACACACCTGGGAAAGGCTGGCACAGGCTTACTAGCCATGCTCCCTTCTGCCCAGACAATAAGGTAGTTATCACTACCACCAAGGACTACAAAGCCAGCTTCCTAAGGCTCTTGCAAAGGCACCAAATTACACTGACTGAAATTAATATTAATACAAATGGTAATGTTGACCAAACCGCAAAGCTTTCAGGAGTGGCCAGAGTTATCACCAAATAAATATATGCAAATACTCTCAAAGCTTAAATATTTTCTAAAAAGGACCAACCACAATGAAAAGTTTAAATATATTTAATAATAAATATTAAAAACAGCACCAATAAAAACTTTCACACAGTTATAGAAAAACAGCATTTCTAATATCACTATATTTTCCTGACTAATCTAAAGGAATTACTGTTCCTTGTTCCTTAGTTACATTACTTACTACTACAAGGCAAAATGGGTGAGTGCCCCTTGTTGTCAGATCCAAGACAGAGTACGGAATGCCAATAGCAATCTCCTATTAATATCTAAACACTATTTCTGAGTTTATTACACAATGACATCACATCTGGTCATCTGATTCTGCTTTCCACACTCACCAACACTAGAAGCTAACAGGATTTTAACACCTATGTGTTGCCATACACACAGACAGAGCTTTGTTCAGATCTCCTGGCATTCATAAAACGTAAAACACTTCCCCTTCTTCTTACAAGAGCTCCACCCTTTCTCTAGCACAGACATTGCATCTCTGGCTCCATTCAAAACTGCGGGATCACATCTTTATGGCTTAACACATAAAGTAAATTAATTTCAGATATATTTTAAAGTTTAATATTAACCTCTTCCATTCTTTTGAAAAATATACATTTACTTCAGTTTCAGTAATACATGTACATTTCTTTTCCTTCTAGCAGGACAGACTGTTGATACATTTTAACACAAACAAACCTCACAAATACATTTTCAGCACAAGTATCTGTACAAATCAATTTAATATACAAAGGACATATAATTATTTACAAAATTCCAGCTAGCTGTGCTGGCATAAATGATACATCCACTGCCCTACTTCTTCTGGCATGGCTGGCAGTACCTCCTATCATCACAGACCCATATATACATATATCTGCAGCTATATGTATACTTAGGTATATGGGAACAATAAATTTAGTCAACACTATAGTCAACATCGGAGTCGGCACAGTTTGATTGACAAAATATTGACAAGTGTGTAAGATCACACAGTTCTCAGGGTTTTGGAGTAGGGCTTTTCCCCAATATTGTGTGATGTTGAGTTAGTATACATAATTCACAGGGCATGTGGGGAGTGCACATCTTTTTTAAAACTTTTAAAGTATTGCAAGCTCTGCGGTTATTGCTTGGCGCATGCATAGTAGTATGTCAATGTTCACATTGTTTACATTTTGACTGTTGAAATGTGGGTGTTTTTACTGTAGTAGGTGCTCATATATATATATATATATATATATATATATATATATATATATATATATATATATATATTAATACAAATATATGCAGTTATATGTCTGTTATTTTTTTTTTTTTTGTATAAGCTCTTTATTTCAATGTAGGCACAGTCTATGTCTCCTAGTACCTCAGGGGAAATAAATAGGTTATATGATAGAAGTCCCTCATATTTTTGGTGCTTTCATCAGTAGTGTGTGGCATCCACATATGTTCCCCCCACATGCTGCAATATGCCATCAAGAAATTGATGTAGCATTCCCCAGTGCAGATGCCTGAGACACACCCAGTGTTTCTCTAGTTCGTCAGTGAGAGGTCCCTGTAGCTAGCATACATAAAGCCACACTTACCTTGATATACACTATGATAGCTAATCCATGACCTCCACAGACCTGCAGATGAGGCCAACACATATCAACCAGGTCCTACGTGGTGTCCATATCCACAGAGTATTGGTCCAGAATGTCAGTTTGCGGCGTTAACAAACTGCTAAGTGCAGTGAGATGATACATTACCCCAAGGCTGACAACATGCTATGGCTCTTAGCAGCAATAGTAGCCATTGCATGTACATGTTAACTAAGGCTACAATAATCCGTAACATATTTTTGCAGTTCCCAAGCGTGAACACAAAGATTTAGTTGAGGTTGACCATACTGGTGTTACAGCACTGCATCTTGATCTTCATACTTGTTTGAATCACTCCAGCATCTCATTTTACCCCATTTATATACACAGAGCCTCTTATTTTAATACTGCTGCTCATTAACATTTTCTTATACAGCCGTTAATATTCACTTCTGAACATTTGTGTAATTCTGAATTGCACACATTCGGCATGTGGCCATTTATCGAGCAGAACTGCCTACCCTAGTGCAGCTTTGGTTTCTGAATCCTTGGGAATGTCGGAAAGGAATCATGGAGCTCTTTAATCTCCAAGATATATGGTTACCAGAAATTAGTACTAAATGTATCTATACCTATAGGTAAGAAAAATAAATCAATGGACATAACTGATATAGTATAAATCAATTATTTCAACAAAATCTAAACATAAAAATATATTTTAGCATCTACTCAAACAATTCTCTTATTGGGGAGTATTTGCGAACACAGAACACTGTGCAGTTTTATTTCTTGAAGGATTTCTCAGTGCATTTTTAGAGAGTGATTCAAAGACTGCTATAGTGCAGGTAGAATGAACTAACAAAACCACATTCAGAAATGCTGATATGAAAATTAATGCACTACTGACTGTCATCTGCTTATCATGTCCCCAAACACCTTGCACCTTAGGTGGCTGCCCCCTTCATCCCACACTGGCCACACTTCTGTGTGAGACTGTCCAGATGTCTGTATGATTATGTATGTATTGAAATGTGTATATGTGTGTGCCTATCTGTCTGCTTGTTTGTCTGTCTCTGTTAGTGCCTGTTCAACAGTGATCTGTAGGTCAGTAAGAGTATCACTTATCGAAGTTGCTTTGGCTGTGGTAAGTGTTCAATTCAGAGACATGCAAAAGAGTTGATAATGAACTTTTTTCTCCATGCAACTCTCAGGTCTCTGTGTCTCTGAATTAGCTCCATAGCACTCCTAGAGCACTACAACAAAGTACTATTAGTGCTACAGAGCTAACTTTTCTAATTACCTCCTTTATAATGTAAGCTGATTCTCAAATTACTGCAACAAATGAACTTATTAAATAATATATATGTCTGTTAAGAGTAAGGCTCCAGGTCCTGAAGGGCATCCTTTAAAATTCTGTAGCATGTCTAAAATATAATTAGCCCCAAAAGCATATTAAAATTTTTGTTCTTTTAACGTTAGTACTCTCTGCAAATAATGCAAATTAATATAAACTGCAAATTCAAATAGACCAGAACAAAAAACAAACCTGCCTTACACCAACTCTGTTACTAAACTATGACTATAAAATATGTACAAATATTGCACATTCTTTTTTTTAACTAAACTTCTTCCATTTGTTTATCCCAGATTTTCATTTGCATTTCTTCAGAACAGAAGGACATTAATAAACTCTCATTAATTACAATCAATATTAATTTACTTATTCATTAGACCAGTACTTCAACCATTTAGTATTTGCAACATTGGATACAAATACATAATTTTACACTATACACATGTATATTCCTTATGCGGTATTAGAACATTTGTGTTTCTCTTCTTTAACAAATGTAATTGTTTACTTATGAATTCATAGACACCACATTTATTTAAATATTAGAATTTGTATAACAAGAAAATTGTGTCATGTGAGGGTGCTGTATTGTGTCTAATTTGTTAACAATATCTTTAGAACATTATCAGCAGCTGAAAACTAGATCAATCTAGTGAAGTGTACTATTTACAAGACTTCCAAATAATTGCTCTAATTATTTAGATGATATTTTATTAACATATACAGATGTCCCTCAACATCTTTTTAAGCATGGTGTATTTGCATATAAACTGGTTTGATATGAAATAGTGGGAGAAACAGTTTACACAATAACCATATGTGTAAATAGTGGAAACACCTAGGCTACTTAGAGGACATGTTGGTTGTTAAGCCATCCTCGGAGCATGCTACCTGGTAAATAATGGGGTGAAACTATCGATTCACATGCACTCTCTTTTCTTTACTCTGTGTCATCTTATGGCTATTTAAGTACATTCTATGGCACTAACAGTAGTGTCAGTAGCTCAGCAGTTAGCACATTCACTTCGGTGCTAGAAGATTAGAAGTCTGTGGGTTCTATTCCTACCCAGGTGCTAGAAGTAAAGTTTCTAATAATAACAATCTAGTGTAACAAAAGGGGGATGCTCTTGAGCATGTTGTCCTTTGGATGATGTTAAAAAGAGGCACCATCTGCCTGAGTTAGTGGTAGCTCAGGTGGATATAAAACATCCCATGGTACTTATCAAAAAAAGAATAGGGGAAGTTCCCTAATTCCCTTGCCAAATTTCCTACAGTTACTATGAATACCATCTTTTGTCCCCTCCAAAAAGAAGTCACTGGCCTAGTGGAACTAATCTGGTCAACAAAACATAAACAAAAAATCAATTAATTAAGTTTCAGTGGTAGACTTGCAATCACATGGAGTGCTGACATGGTGGTTTCTTATTTCTTGTGTCAGTAACTAAATAAGATGCATTCCCCCATGTTCCTTACCGTACCACTGTAATTCCTTTAGTACTAGCAGTCCTGAGTTACATAAAGTTGCATACCATGTTATGTCGGTGTTCTAAGAATCACATTCACTACACAAACATTCCATTTCATTGATGGTCTTATTTACATAACAAACACAAAAATGGTCCAGCACCTCCAAAAATAGTAGCAAACCGGTTTCGGCAATAATAATGCCTTCTTCAGTGCTAAAATACACAAAGAAATCCTGATGATTTAAATACTAAAACACATAATTAGAATCATCTTCTTATTGGTTGATACCAAAATTAGCTAAGCTCATTAAGGCCAGGCTTAAACAAAGCACCTAGCCTAACAATCCAACTTGATTCTTTTTTGTTTAAAATGGTATGCCACCCATGCCACCCTGCTTTACACATTCTGTTGCCCTGGACTTTATCTATAATGATAAAATTAAATCTAGCAGTGGTGTGGGTCAAAGTGTGTTTGAATAGTGAGTTAGACACTCTCTTGTTTCTAATGTCACTGATGTGTTCACTGATACAAAACCGCAGTGGCCGTGAGGTTTGTCCCACATAGAAGGTGGAACAAAAACAGGTTGCTAGATATACGACCCAGTCACTGCTGCAATTTCCAAAAGTATGAATCTTATATATCTTGGCTGTATTGCTGCTGGTAAACTCTTTAGTCTTTAAGACATATGTACATTCAGAACAGTGACCACAAGGAATACTGCCCACCAGTTTGTCCCCAAATAGTGTCAGCTGCTGCTGTGTATTGGAAGGTTTGTTTGTGTCTTTCGGCTTTTCCAGGTTAGGGGTCGCCACAGCGGAACTCTGGTCCGCTAATGATTGGTAGTGGATTTTTACGTACCGGGTTACCAGCCTTGGCACACAACCTTCAATGAAGGCAAGCCCCATTCACGTATGCCTCCACACAGAAGATGCTCTAGCTGAGAATCAAACGGGACAACGTCTTGCTATGAGACGACAATGCTACCGCAGCACCACCACCGCAGTTGACGAATGTTTATAATGAATGAAATGAGAGTTAGGGTAGGACCTCTATGATATGAAAACAAACAATGTGGTGATAAGAGTTCAAATAATTTTTAATTGGCCAAAAGTATGTCCTAATGGTTGTTAATGATTTGTCTAAACGTGTTAATGTTGCATCCAAATGAGGTGACAAGGCGTATGGGTTGGGAAGGATTTCTCTCCAGATTGTTAGAGGTATGCGGATACTACAAAAGATTGGCCCTAGATTGCTCTGAGGCAAATTAACAGGCCTTATTTATATTATGAGCCTGATAGCCCCTGCTGAAGAACTTATTAGTTAGATCCTGTTGCTGTAATGAAAAGCCCTGCTCTGTAGAAGAGATCCATTTAATCCTCAGAAACTGGGACTTAGGGATGTTGTGGATGATGTGTCAAGGATGATGACTTGTTGCATGAAACAGGGTATTGAATTGGGTAAATTTCCGGAAAACTTCTGTTCTCAACGTATGATCATTCTCTCGAATGACACTCACGTCCAAAAAAGTGATTTGATTATAATCTCAATTCAATGTGAAATTAATCCCCCACTTATTTTCTTTCAAGTATTGTACAAATTCTTGTACATAAGTCACATCTCCTCTCCACACCATCCAACAATCACCCAAGTACCGCTGCCAAATGTCCACTTCTTCCAAAAATATATTGTGGCTGGAATCATAAATAAGCTGTTCTTCAATGTACCCCATGAACAAATCAGCATAAATGGGGGCAAAAGAAGCCCCCATGACAGTCCCTCTAACTTGTCAGTAACATTTACCATGGAAGTAGAAAACATTCTTTGTTAGAACATGTTCCATTAGACAAATTAATAAAGTGTTAAACCCAGGAGTGCATATGTCAGCTTTTTCAACCAGAAGCGAATGGCTTCTAGACCCGCCCAATGGGGGATGTTAGTGTATAAGGTGGTGACGTCCAATGTGCACATCAACCAACTGGAATCCAACTGAGTATTGGTAATGATCTGAAGAAACTGTGTGGTATACTTGATCCTTGCTCTGACCATAGATAGTAAAGGTTGCAGATATTCAGTCAAAAAGGCTGATAAAGGCTCAGTCAAAGACCCCCCGCCCGATACAATTGTAGTAGGATGTTTATGTATTTTGGGCAGCAAATACAGGTATTGAGATTGTGGGTCAAGTACAGTAAGTTGGAATATTACTCTTTGACTGATAATACTTTCCTCCTGAGCCAGTTTCAAAAACTGATCGATTTCTTTTTAAATTTGAAAGTGGGATCCAGTTGCATGTGCATATAGAATTGGCCATTAGATAGTTGTTGTTCAGTCTCAACTAAATACATGGACCAGTAGTCTATGACAACGCCCCCCCCCCCCCTGTCTGCTGGAAAGATTACCAAATCATGATTATTACTAAGTTTGGTCAGAGCCTGTTGTTCCTGTTTGGTGAGATTGTGCCTGATGTTACTGTATACATTTTTGTTAAAATGCAGCTCTTTGAGAACACATTTTTTGAATATTGAAACATGTTTCTCCATGGGTGGCATGAAATTGGATTTGCGGAAGTGAATACCAATAGATCTTTGAGACTGGTCAGTCCCTGAAAAAAATAGTTTCAGATTTAATATTCTACAAAAATCATTAACATCATTGACAAATGCATCTTCATTGACAAAAAAAACTGGGACAAAGTTTAAATCCTTGTTCAGTAGGTTTATTTCAATATCAGACAAAGCCTGACTAGAGATATTGTGCACATTGTTGTGATTAACATTTAGTGAGGTAGAAGCATATCAAAAAATTGTTGAATGCTGCCTACTCATTTGATGTTTTCTACCCCCTCTGTGCCTCTTCCCCCTAAATGGTCAACACTGGGCCTTCTCTTGGCAATGAGTGACTCCTGGGTGGAAGTCAATTCCACATCAGTGGCGGATGAAGATTCATCTCTCGATGTGTCCCCATGACCATTCCCCTTATTCTTCAATATTGACCTTGATCTTTTCCTTTTACTAACCTGTTTGTTATAACCTTGGTCCTGGAATCTAACATTCTTTTGTATACCAAAAGGCTTCCCGCTATCATAATCCGAAATGTCACGATTAAACTTCTGCGTCTTCTTCTTTTTTAATTGCTGTTCTAAAACAGATAGGTCCTTAGCCAGTAAATTAAGGTGTTTGTTAAAAAAGTTTCCCCTTCATAACATTTTACTTCCTCACAATTAAGTCTGACTTCCCCAATGCATTGGTCAGTGGTTCTCTCATAGTATGAAATAAGAGCATCTACAAAAGCCATAGAGGCCTTATGTTGGGCCTGAACCCAATCCTGTGATAACTGATCATCGACCTGGCTCACTAAGGGTTGAATTTGAACTGTTAGTCCACATGGGGTGATATCTTTAAATTTGTATGCCTTAAAAAGTTTCAGATGCCAAATATTGGACCTCATGGTCCTCATATTTTTGGTGAGTTTTTGAAAAAGTGTACCACAAATGCTATCAGGGTCTGTAACCCCCATAGTAGAATTGTCTAAACCTGGTTGTCTCAACCCAAAGACTTCCAAGTCATCTCTATCTGCAGAAAGACCCTCCAATAATTTTGAGAGCTCCATCTTAAATATCCCCTGTATATCTCAAATTCAATGGCTGGTACCTTCAAGACTCGTTATAACCAACAGTAATAAATTGAAATATAATAACTGAATGTGTCCCTAGATCAGGACCAAAATAAACTAAAGCAGTGACGACATGAAAATTATATCACAAAAATAGAAATGATAGCCTAGTTCACATAAATAAAAGAGTGACAATGTCTAAGAAACTGAATGTCCAAGTCGACCCCTGATCTGAAAAAGATACCTACCAATAATCAATTTCTCTACACTCAGTACCTCTATATATATATATATATATATATATATATATATATATATATATATATATATATGTAAAAAACACCACCAGTATAGGCATCAGTCACCAGAGTTGCAACAGAACATAAATATAATGGATCAGCCCTTGGTTAGCTAATTACCCTGTTCCTTGAATAACAAAGTTGTAAGTGTTAGAGGTCATAAACCAAAGCTAAGAGTTGGGGAATGAAATAGTCGACCTTCGTCTCTGCCATAAATGATAAGAAATGCACCCAACACACAACCAAAACACAAACAAAACAAATCAAATATGGTTGTTATGGGTCAAAGTCTGACCCTCTTAGTTAGAAAACATAATAGCCGACCTTTGTCTCTGTCCTTAATAAAGAAAACACAACAGCTCACTTCAAATGTTGAGGAATATTAGCATTTATATGCGTAACTTTCATCTTCCCCACCATGAACACCAAATCAGTATTATGTCGCAGCCCAGCCAATCCGTAAGTTCGATAATAATTATTATCAAGGAGCCACCTGGACAACAGCAATACCAAAAGATGTACCAAGCACTAATACAGTAGTGCCCAGTCCAAAAAAGGACTTTATCAAACATTCTACACCCCAAACTTATGTGAATGGCTATGTTAAATATACAAAAAAAATCACTGCAATTGTTTGAGTCCAATTGTTATACACAAGAAACTGAATATAACTGGTAATAAGGACCAAAATAACTCAATAGTTCAAATGAATCAGGTCTTTCAAAATTCAATGTTCAAGTCCCAATGAGTTAAAGAGTTTGTGTATATGTGTACAAAAGTCTCACTAATCCTACAGCCAAATGCCCAAGCTCTGGATTACCATTAAACAACCAAGTCTACCTTTGGCAGCGATTTATAGGCTGCAATATTGTGTATTTGTACATAGAGCCCAAATCCCAAAATATGATCATAAATTACAGTACCTGTTGATAGCTTATAAGAGCCAGTATGTAGATGCTTCGAGGTAGAAAAAACAAATATTCATACAAAGGAGGAAGTACAGTTCCCACTGCTAATGCAAAATTAATACCTGTGGCTCACCATAAACCAGCTCTAATAGCCGACCTGCATCTGCATCTGTAAGGGACAGCTGGTTATAGAAATGAAGGCTATAATCCAACACCTCGTTTACTCTTTGTCACCAAACAAAAGTCATGCCCAGGCCAGAACACACTGCTAGTTGGTTTGAAAGAAAAGAAGCGATCCCCAAAATAGCAATACATGCACGATTTGTCCCAGTCTGTATGAACCACAAATCTTAGTTGTACGGAAAACCCTTTAGTTATACATAAGACGACTTAACTGAAAAAACAAACAAAGGCTCATATTTGTTGTTAAGTGATAATTCCATTGATGTAAAAGCCAATGAATGAAGCTCGGGGTACCCATCCAACAAGCACGTCCACCTTAAATATTGGTTTCCAGCCATGAATGTTGTGAATTATAGGAACCAAATGTGAAAAAAGCTTAGATGCAAATCACAATGCCTGTATGTGGCTTTCAAAAGCCAAGATAAAGAACCTTAGAGGATAAAGCCAAACATAATCCTTCATAAGATGGAATTCACAATGTTAGTGCAGAGTTAGGCCCAGTCATGATTTGTAAACTATGACTGACAGTTGACCTACTCATTCGTCGGTAAAAAGCAACCAAAATCCAGTGGTAGTTGATATATCAACCAAAACAACACCCTTAGTGATGATGAAAGATTATGTCCAAACACAATACGTCCCATCCATTGTAAATCCCCAGCTGATGATATGCCGAAAACCCCTTAGGCATACAGGAGGCGTCTTAAGTTAAAAAGCAGGGCCAAAGTTGAAAGACGACAAATAATTATATTTCACTAACTTAGTTTGCCGTA
>NC_056738.1:3643774-3738774 GCF_019279795.1 Protopterus annectens
ATGTCATACAATGGAGTCACCTATAACAAGAATATTTTGTTGGGTCAATGCCTGCCGTATGGGCTCAGCATGTGTGACTTTGGGACCCCTTGTGCTATGTGAAGAAGTAGGCTTAATTTGTTGAGTGCAGTCCATACCTGTGTTGTGATTTGAGCTCTTTGAGGTTTAGGTAAGTTAATCTTTAGAACCTCAACATATTATGGATTATGTGTATTGTGATGGCCTTGGAGAGGTGTGATGCGTGGAGTACTGCTAATGATTTTGGTGTCTGAGTTTAATGTGTGTGATATTTTTGCCTCCAAGGATATTTTATATCTACATCACAGACTGTGTTATGCTGTTTGAGTAATACATGATCATCAGACAGCAAGAGACAATTTTTACATCTTGTCTCAAGATATCCATCTCGGTCAGGCTGGCTAGAGAAGTTGTGAAGAGGCATTGGTTAATGATACTGACAGTAATGACTCTGGATAGAGAAGTTACTATAACTGCTTAGAGTTTGGTTTTAGAATAATGTTTGGCTGGACCTGCTACTGAGTGTCTGCTGTCATCTACTGATGCTGTACACAATCAAGAAATGGATGGTTAAAGGTAGACACTCATGTACAACAGACAGGGTTGTCTACCTAGCCAGGTGCTGTACATGTCACACTTTTTATGTGGGTAAGACTAACAACTGTTTGAATAAAAGAATATGCCAGCACCTGTACAGCATCTGCAAAATGATAATAAAAGTGCCCTTGCAAGACATGCAACAGTTTGCACTAACTTTTGGATGTTCAGATTTTCTGTATTGGAAAAATTCCAGTCAGATTTATACACAAGTGATTGGCAGAACCATTTATTACATAGATAAATGGTTTGGCAGATATGTATTGATGCCAACAATCTGCCTGGTTTAAATGATGGTATATCTGCTACTAGTGAACTGAAGCATAGAGCCATTAAATTATAACATTTATTAATCAACTGTTATTTTAAACTGTTTAAATTTTTTCTGCTATATTAGTATCAACTATATTTGTGTAACTACATAAACATCAGTGTTTTATTGGTTTAACTATTTCATTGGCTCATTTTCGGCTACAGTGATTTTGATTGGCTTGTATTTAGGAGGGTGTATTTAAATGTCTTTTTAAACTCTTTTGTAATTTAAATGTGTTTTTAAAAATGGTTCGAAGAACTCTAAAAGCAAGGTAGTAGACAAAAGCACTTAACCTATTAAAGTTTTCCTTTCACTGTTCACTGCCTGGACATTTGGTTATTTTATATACTAAGTATACTTATGAGCAATCTCATGCTCAAACAATGTGTTTGTTAGGGACAGTCCATGAGTAGCTCAGAAGTCTAATAACAATTCAACAATCAAATTCAGAATGGATAAATCATTCTTTCTAGTCAGAGTGCAGTGTCTTTCGTAAACATTGTGAAGATTGGGTGAAGATAGGTGAAGGCTGCCAGCCCAGCCAGATATAATTTTGGAGATAATTCTGTCATCTGTAAATATTAATGTAAACCACAGGCCTCTTGTCTTAAATGGTAAAAATAGTGTTATATGTGGAACAGGAAAAAAATGTATCAACAGTGCACTCTACTGACCAAGTAAAGCATGTTGTGACCCTTTGATATTAAAACTCTGAGTCAGAAAGTCTAGAGTGAGGCATCCTGCCTATTGTTTTAAGGTCAGAGTTAATGGCCAGAATTTGCATGCATAAATGTCCTTTATTGCTCTTGTTTCTGCCCAGAGGTGAAGAATGTAAATTCACCTCGGGGATCATGTCAGTCGTCCTGCTAGACAGGGATCCAGGGAAGTAAATAAAGTGGGAAGAAATATCCAGGAAATTGTTATGGCTAGGCTTGTATAGGCCCTAGGGCCGATAGCCTAGTACCAATCTATGAACCTATGAATCTGTGTAGTTTCTGTTAGCCCGGGAACCCATGGAAGTGTGAAGAATGATGTAATGTAACCCAAGGAAGTGTGAAGAATGATGTCATGTGAACCAGGAAGGTGATTTTAAAAATAGGAAGAATCAGAGAGCATTAAGCATTTTTGCCTTGACCATACAACTCACCAGCACTGTCTTGCTCTATATGTAAGTTTATCTTAGACTTGTGTTTTCTCTTAGAAATAGCTAGAAACTAGAAAGATTAGACTAAGTGTTTTTCTGTGATGTCAGAACTGTACTACTGAATTATTTTAAGTATTTATTTGTGATCTCTGAACCCTTGACTAGCACTGTGTAGTAAAAAGTATTGTCTTGTGTTTTGACTATGTGTTATTAAATATTTTGAAACCCTTCCAACTGTGGCTGTTTTTGTAGAAATAATTTAAGCTCTTTAGAGTACTTGCATGCCTTTGGTAAAATTGTACAAAGCCACTCTAATAGCTTTAGCCCTGGGCTATACTACCAGTTGGATAATAATATTGTACAGTAATAATTGGACACCCTTTTAAGGGCCTTTGAGTAGCTGATAAATATTAGTGGGTGGTGGCAGCTGGTACTGTCGTATAGTCTGGGAAAAAGGGGCAGAGCTGGAAAACCTGTGCCAGCCTTCCCCAGGAGTGTCTGTGTGGTTGTATAAACTCTTCTCAAAGTGTGTGTGTGTGTGTGTGTGTGTGTGTGTGTGTGTGTGTGTGTGTGTGTGTGTGTGTGTGTCAACTACTTGGTCAGGGACACAAAGCACTGGTTGGACAGAGAGGGTGCTGGAGGTTTTAGCTTTCCCACAAGGCGGAGATCTGGACCCTATAGCTGTGCCAGTGGGGAATCGTATTGGGGACCTGGAGAGCAAGGGAGTGACCACCCCTAGACTGACTGTGATCTTTGTGTGCTCTTAAGGGAAATTGCACTTTACTGTGTGTATCTGTTATGCTTTCCTCCTATATGAGACTCCCCTCACTGGTGTTAGTGGTGAGGATTGAGGCTCCTTGATTGCTGGGCCAGGGCATGGGCATCACAAACATCCACACTCAAACTCTCTTTTACATACCTCCAGTGTCATCCAAGACATATCATACATTGTTGTTGTTGTCTTTTGGCTTTTCCCGGTTAGGGGTCGCCACAGCGGAACTCCAGTCTGCTAATGATTGGCAGTAGATTTTCATGAATGCTGAGGTGCCAGATCAACGTTCAACCTTCAGCAAAGGCACACCCATGTACACATGTCTTTCGAATGCCCACTCAACCACGGGGAGGACATGCAGATGCCACACAGAAGGCACTCCCCACACTCTAGCTGAGAATCGAATAGGAGAACCTTTTGCTGTGAGGCAACAATGCTACCGCTGCACACATCATACGTAACATCCCTAAATCCCAGTTTTTGAGGATTTGTAGAATTTGTTCTACCAATGATGTGTTTTCATCACAACAATGCATCTCATCTCCAAATTTCGTGACAGAGGGTATTGTAAATCTCATGTTATTCAAACTAGTGATTTTTCAAACCTTTGACAGGACAGAGTTGTTGAGTTATTGACAAAAAAGTTAATAATAAAAACAACATCATTAGATTTACTATGAGCTATGGATGTAACACCTTTGGCTTTGTGGATTTAATTCAAAAACATTGGGGCATCTTAAGGGCAGAGGATAGACTAAGTAATTTTCTTGGTCCTAGATGTCACTTTTCATTTAGAATAGGTAAGACACTGGGGGGTGGGTTAATCATTATAAACACAAGACACAACATAAGGGCTCACTCCAGGGAACATTAGAAGGAGGTGTGTTGTTGGGTTGTGTTCCATGTGGCCATTGCACCTCTTGTAAATATGTGGTTAAGACGAAGGAATTCACCAGTTAAAATACCTCTAAAATATTTAATATTAATGTATTTGCCAATTGCAGCATGGACTAGGTTATATATCTAGTTACATGTACATGCTCAGCTTTTTATATAGCTCAGACATCACAGCTGTTTAGACTACGGGTTTTAGAACATTTAAGCAATATTAGAAATACAGTAGATATAAAAAGTGTACATACCCCTGTTAAAATGCCAGGTTTTGTGATATAAAAAAATGAGACCACAATAAATCATATCAAAAATTTTCCCACCTTTAATGTGACCTATAACCTGTACAATTCAATTGAAAAAACAGACAAATCTGTTAGGGTAAAATATAAAAAATAAAATGTACAATAATCTGGTTGCATATGTATGCACATCTTTAAATTAATGCTTTGTTGAAACACCTTTTGTTTTAATTACAACATTCAGTCTTCTTCGGTACACATCTGCCATCAATTAAAGAGACTCTGATTAACCCCAAATAAAGTTCAGCTGTCCTAGTAGGATTTTCCTTACATTTACTCAGTTGTCTGCTACAGCAACAGCCATAGTTCTCAGAGAGCTTATAAAGCATCAAATGGATCTCATTGTTGAAAGGTATCAGTCAGGAGAAGGGCACAAACATATTTCCACAGCATTGGATATACCATGGAACACAGTGAAGACAGTCATCAAAAAGTGGAGAAAATATGGGACAACAGTGACGTTGCAAAGAACTGGACGTCCCTCCAAAACTGATGAAAGGACAAGATGAAAACTGGTCAGGGAGGCTGCCAAGAGACCTACAGCAACATTGAAGGAGCTGCAGGAATTTCTGGCTAGTACTGGTTGTGTTCTACATGTGACAAGAATCTCCCATATTTTCCATATATCTGGACTATGGGGTAGGGTTGCAAGACGGAAGTTTTTCTTACACAAAAAAACATCCAAGCCTGGCTAAAATTTGCAAAACAATGCATCAAGACTCCCAAAAGCATGCAGAAAAATGAGTTATGGTCTGATGAGACCAAAGTTGAACTTTTTGGCCAGAATTCCAAAAGGTATGTTTGGCACAAAAACAACACTTTGCATCACCAAAAGAACACCATCCCCACGGTGAAGCATGGTGGTGGCAGTATCATGATTTGGGGTTGCTTTTCTTCAGCTAGAACTGGAGCTTTAGTCAATGTGGAGGGAATTATGAACAGTTCCAAATACCAGTCACTTTTGGCTTAAAACCTTCAGGCATCTGCTAGAAAGCTGAAGATGAAGAGGAATTTCATCTTTCTACACGACAATGACCCCAACCATGCATCCAAATCAACAAAAGAATGGCTTCACCAGAAGAAAATTAAAGTTTTGGAATGGTCCAGCCAGAGCCCAGACCTAACTCCAATACAAATTCTGTGGGGTGATCTGAAGAGGGCTGTGGACAAGAGATGTCCTCGCAATCTGACAGATTTGGAGCTCTTTTGCAAGGATGAGTGGTCAAATATTGCCAAGACAAGATGTGCCATGCTGATAGACTCCTACCCAAGAAGACTGAATTCTGTAATTAAATCAAAAGGTGCTTCAACAAAGTATTAGTTTAAGGTGTGCACACTTATACAACCAGCGTATTGTACATTTTTTATTTTTTATATTTTTCCCCTAACAGATTTGCTTGTTTTTCAATTGAATTGTACAGGTTATAGGTCACATTAAAAGTAGGAACACATTTTAAATGATTTATTGTGGTCTAATTTTTTATATCACAAAAACCTGGCATTTTAATGGGTGTGTACACTTTTTATGTCAGTCTAATGCTTTATATAAGCACACTATTAAACATCCCACCTCACACTTGAAGTTTGTAATTATAGATAAAGTTCTATGTAATAGGAACTTAAAAGCTGGTAGGCATAATATTCTTAACAAAAAAAGAAAAAAAAACTGGCCCCGGGATTCATGAACCTTGCGCCAGGCGCCAGCATAGCGTCGGCGTTATAACGCCAAATATGGCTGCTGAGCGATTCAGGTATGAATGAATTCCACGTGCACTACCGGCGTGCGCCGGACCGTCTCCGCCCCCGGCGTAGGTATGCAAAACACACTGTGTGCGGTATTGCACCATGCAAATGAGGGCAAATAGCGATCCACGAAGTGGCGCAGGCGTAAGCGTAAGAACGCGGCAATGTAAAGCAAAAAAAGCGGTTTACATTTACCCAGACATGACGGAGGAGTAGCGGAAGGCTGTCAAAGTCAGGTATCATATAGGTGCAATATGCCAATGTGGAAAGGCACCGAGAATGTCCAAAGAAAATATGCACAAAATGTAAAAATGACATAAATGGCGCGTGCGTAGAAAGAACAGCAGACCCCGGGATATGTGCACAGAAGTTGCAAAGCAATGAAATAATATGACAATGTCCTAAAAGAGCAGTATAACGCACATCAGCTGCACAGCCACCACACACCATAGTATGTATGCGAAGCTTCAACCCCAGCGCAATGGTTGTCAAGGAGTGGTGGCGGTGTTGGCGCCCGTAACCATGTATTAGTAGTCAATTCCATGCAAATGAGGCAGATAATAGTGAATCGCAAAAGCGGCGCCGGCGTAAGGATGGAGCAAGCGGCGTGGCGGTACTACACCGAGGAGTGGCCTACGAGATACATGTCAACCACAGAGGGTGTGCCACTGTAGGAGGAAGGATATTGGAGGTCAGCAAATCTGGGCTGTACAATGCACATCACAGCATCAGGACTGGCGTGTTAGGAAATAGATCGCTGAGAGTACAGAATCTTGCGTACAGATGCATGTGCACGAGGATGACTACGTTCCCTAAACCAGTCATGTGGCGGCCTCACCGTCAACAACCACGGATATAGGAAGGTAATGCGGAGAATCGAGGAAATCACGGAAGCAGTGTAAATGGAGCCGTAATGAGCAATCAACACCAATCAATGCAGGAAGGGCAAGCGCCGGCAGCTGATAACTCTGCATGCAGACTCCTGCATAACGGGAAAGGGAGGCATATGAGTGCAAAGATAGTAGGGGATGTAGTAGAAATGCAAAGAGCAAAGAACCGAAATAGCACAGCCAAGTACAGAGGTAGCATAACTGCGGCTGCAGATAAAATGCATCATATGCCATGTGCCTGCAGGATGCAGTAATGTAAGATGCAAGGCCAAGGCAATGCAGGCAACTGTAATGTAACACTACAGGCAGTACCGTTGCAGTTGCAACCGTAAAACCACGGAAATAATCCATGGATACGGCTGCACAGACACACCCAATGACATCACCGGGTATACAGCACAACAGTATTAAATGTGAATGCACACAACACACAGCGATTTCCCAAGCGCCGCACCGTAGGGTGTAAACAGGCGGGGAACTTTTAATATGTATATGCTGGGTGCCGCCGTGGCCGTGATGCATAGGTATGTGGCAGAGACAGGCGGAGTTGCGGAGGGTGGTGCCGACAACTACCGTAGGCCTCACAGGAGAAGGAGAGTGTTCAGACCAAGGCTCACCTACCAGGGGCTGCGAGACCTGGAGATAGTAGGCGCTACAGGGTGGACAGGGACACGTTACAGCAAATAGTGGAGCTGTGCGGCGGCGCCTGAGAACAAGAGACAACAGAGGGAGCCCATCCCAGTGGACACAAAGGTATGTGTGAGCTTGGGAATACTGGCTACAGGTACCTTTCAAAGGCCCACGGGCGACATAATGGGCATCTCACAGGCATCAGCATCCAGGGTACTACACCAGTTCCTGGATGCCATGTTCACATGCCCATGAGCACATAAATTTCCCCACATCTCAGGAGGAGTTGGCTAGCAATATCGCCGCTTCCACCGTGTGGCACAATACCGGAGGTCCTGGGTGCGATAGACTGTGCGCACATAGAAATTAAGTCACCACCGGGGAGCAGGGTAGGCGCTACATAAACCGCAAGGGATACCCCTCCATCAATTGCCAGGTCGTGTGCAATGCGCGGGGCATTATTATGGATGTGTGTGCTGGCAGCCCTGGAAGCTACCACGACTCCCATATCTGGCATGCCTCACAGCTGTATCAGGTATTAGCCAGAGGACATCACACAAGGTCACCTTGTGGGGATGCTGGCTACGCACTGGAGCCGTGGTTGATGACACCCATCAGAAATGCACACACACACATGCAAGAACGCCATAATGAGGCACACGCACAAGCGAGAATAATCATAGGCGTGTGTTGGGATGTTGAAATCACGGTTCCGGTGCTTGGATACATCCGGTGGAGCCTTGCAGTACTCTCCAGGCACAAGTGCCCACATATTCATAGTATGTTGTATGCTACACAATATGATTCTGCGGAAACAGCTGCTGCAGGGACATAATGCGGAGGGCCACCAAGCCCGCCACAACTGCCAGGGCAAGCACAGGCACAGGGCGTTCAGCGCCATGGACACACTGAGCCAGCCCCAGTAGGTAGACAGGCGTACCCAATATGCCTACGCCCTGGCAAAGAGGAGCATAGCACATACTTTGACAGTGTAGGCCCCATGGACTGACACCTCCTGACCTGCACACACAGTAAAATGGGCGCCACACAAACATGTCCGCCCGTAATGTGTACCGTATGTGCGGACGTATGTGTGACTCCAACAAAGGCACCGCCCAAACACTGCACACCCAATAGCCAGCAGAGCATGGAGCGCCAACACCTCAGCATGCGCCGGTTCTACAGCACGGCGTAGCCGTATGCTGCCACTATCGCCGCAAGTCGACCACATATGTACTCATGTGCATACACAGATCACGGAAATACATATCAGTACACATGTAGAAATATATGCGCATACACAGATATAAAGTACAACAGGGTAATATGGAACCCAGGGATGCAAGTTCACAGATAAGTAAGGCGAAATCACCACATAGTAAACATAGTGACCGACAACCCGATCATCCTGGAGGGTGGGCAGAGCAGGTAACGACAGCCATGGAAATGTTAACCTGCATCAATACATATCCAGCGTGTCGGGATGGTCACCAGTCCACGGTACAGTAGCGGGATATGTGTAGGGTTACCACCTGTCCCACGTTGTGAGGACAGTCCCCTTTGTGCAGTTGTGTCCTGCAAAACATTGACAAAATGGCAAATGTCTTGAGATTGTAGGACAAAACTATTTCCTATATTTTCTTTATTAGTTGCATAAAACAGTTATTTTGTAGAAGAAACATCTAAATATTATAATAAACAGAATAAGCAACTGTAATGCTACAAGTTTGTATTCTGGCAAAAAAGTGAATTGCTGTCCTTTGTACTGGCCGTGGGTATGTGTTGGCATGCAAAATCTGGCGTTTCTACAAAAAGTGTCCCACTTTGGGCATTTGAAAAGGTGGCAACCCTAGATATGTGCGTGTCATATCCATAGGATATGAGTGCGGAGATACACGCCGCCACCGGCGATAGCGTAGGTATTGTGTTCAACCGTCGGTCTTGGCGGAAAGCATACCAGTGAAGTGTATGCGACATTATGAGGCGTACCTCATTTGGGGTGTAAAACAGTTCATGTTCCTCGCAGTTCCTCCAAGTTCCACATTGAAAATGTCTGTCAAACATCCATTGTTAGGAATGTATATAAATGACATCCTGGTAAATAGAATGTACTCATAGTAATTCATTAAAGGTTCTTCACTGTAAGTAAATCAGCATATTATAATCAACCTATGACCTACTTAGCTGAAGTTGTCACTATGCCATTACTATGTGTTCCACATTATGCCCATTTGTTTCACATTACTACTGTGTGTGTTCCTCACTCTGGAAATAGAAGGTTGACAGCCATGGCGGCAATATGTGTATGTGTGAGGTGAGGTTGTCGTGTGTTCCGCTGTGTGTGTGTAATGTGTGTGCCAGTGTAAAATGTGTATGTAGATGACATGTCACAGGCGGAGTGTAATAACAGGCGTAGGCATACAGTACAGGAACCATAGGCGTATGTACAGCAGTACCCACAAAGTAGTACTGACATCTCCTCAGTGGCTATGCGTGGCGGCGTAAAAGCGATGCAAAGCGGAAATGTCCCAAAGTGTACCACAGGGCCATAGCCAACAGGAGATGCAAAGGGCGCATGTACAAACCATGACCGTATGTATGGCGGGCATAAGGTAGACTCCACACGGTCCGTCGGCAGCGTTACACAGCATCAGGCATGTCGGCGAAAATCTGAATGTGCTATCCGGCACCGATCGTGAACACTTACGGTCCGTAAATACCGCGGTGTGTTCCACGACCGTGAAGTAAGCAAGCGGCACGAATAGGAGGCTACGATAGCATACAGGCCGCCCCAAGTATAGCACCACATTCACCGTAACTATCAGCGACAAAATGCCAATGGATAGTAGGCACGGACGAACATCCGCAGATATATACCCGATGTGAAGGAGGAATACGTGCAGGAAGCACACATGCAGGCGATACCGACAGCACACGACATCAACAAAACAAACATTCCCGGAACAACAGACAGGTAACCTGCAGCTCCCCAAGCAGGGATGGAGCACACACACAAGCATATCTGGTATGTATAAATGCAAGACTCACACCCCGTACCCGTCACCCACATCCGCAGATATACCCCATTGCACATATCAAAGGGATAACAGCTAAAACCGTAGCAAACACATACAGGCAGTCAATGACAGCGGCATACCCACAACAAGCTCGTGGGAAACACTAGCAGCGGCTGATGCATCCTTGCATCCGCTGTGTACAGGAAAATAACAGCTATGTTACACATCTGAATGCACAACGCCATCGACAGACGCCGCCAGGACACGGAGACCCACATGTCGAACACAATACCATACCCAACACACACAATCCACGGCTAACACCACAGCGAAATGTACCCGACACCACACATAGCGGATGCAGTCACACAAACATGATACAATACATACCACCCTCACGAAGGTATTGCAAATAACCAACGGCCACGAGGAAAGAACCATGGCCTAGTGCCAGCGTAGCGAGCGAAAGGAGGGATCACCGGTGATATGCGCATAAGTACACACCGAGGAACAGCTATTGGCCTGATTAACCCACATGCCTCAGGTGACGGCGAATATAAGGAAGACTCCTGGATATTCAAACCGTATGTTCATACCGAACAAACAGGAATACAGAAGGAGAAACAAGGAAATAGAGGCGAGCATGAGAACCAAAGGCGGAAAGGTATGTCGAACCCACGACATGTACTGGTGTGTAGCATACGATCGTATGTGAATCTGTACAGTATGTGAGCGGTGTGTGTAGGTAAAGATACCTGTCCATCAGGCAGAGAGGCGAAGGTTGGATATGTAATGCTAAAGCGCGCAGCATACCAGCGACTGTGGACAGCGTGTGCACAGCAGTGGGACAACATGTACACACCGGGATAACCCCAGGTTGACTTGCCACCTTTTCAAATGGCCAAAGTGGGAAATCTTGGGACACACATCAGATGTTACAGGTGGACACATACCCATGGTCAGTACAAAGGTTAGAACTGTACTCTTTTGCATAAAGAAAAGTGTAGTCTTGTAGCAGTTAAGTTGCTTATTGTGTGTCTTGTAACATTTAGGAATGTACATACATAAATAACTATGTTATGCAACTCTTACATAAAAATGGGATATAGTGATGTCCTACAATCTCAGGACATTTGCCATTTGTAATATATTTTGTCAGGACACAACTGCCCAAAGAGGGACTGTCCCTTGCAAAGTGGCACAGGTGGTAACCCTACCCCAGGTCTGCCATAGGGGTTGCAAACACAGAACAATGCCACCACCACGCTGATGCTGGCAGTGGATATCCAACAATGAAGTGCCACAGCAGGGGATAGGACATGTATGTATAGTGTCACAGCACACATGTGCATGGGCATATACCGTCGATGTCATACGGAATGTGCGCCGGCGTGCACGTATCCCACGCAGTAGGGGCGACTATGTCAATTATGTGTAATGCAAAGCTGTCATGATGGATATGTTCACAAATCATAGACAGTATCACAGGCATAGCATGCATGATGGAGGGATGGCCTAATGTTATGTACATACACAAGATATGTATGGCCTGCACATATGGGACAATGTAGTAGCAGAATAGGTACCCGAAATGGAGGGAACAGCAAGTAACCATGTCCAAACATTCCATAGCAGGTGCAATGTGTGCCACAATGATGTCCAGCAGGGCCGTGTGTAAACACATGTGCAATGTACACAGTACTGACACCCACCCCCCCATGGTAGTGTCCACTGAACGGCAGAAGTGGATGTCAACTGTCATGTCTATACAGTACGTCCGCTGTGTTGGTACCATGGGTCTGTGTCACCCTACCAGCAAGGGAGCTATCACATGACTAGTGACACAGTGTGCCCCTGTGGGATGTGCACAGGACCTATGTCCCACAGCACGGTGTGTGTCCAGTCTGTGGATGTCACACAGGCGCCGGGCGAGCAATGTGGCATGTGTGCACACATGCAGGACTGCTCCTCCCCCCCTGCCCACTGCAAACGCCATGTAGGAGTACTACATGCATCAGTACTGCGGAGAACATGGCCCATGGCAGAGTAGATTACACCCCTGTGTTAGTGGCATGCAGGTGAGTACAGATGTGTTACATGACTGTCATTTGCATATGTAAACTGTCTGAGCGGGTAGAGAGCACCGCATGACTATACTGAGACATGTAACGTTGTATCCATTGTGTAAGGTACACCACACATGTGTTATTGTAACACGGCCTGCGTGTACATGTGTGTATGGCACTGGTACAAGGGCACCCAAGGTATCAGCTAGACATACGGTCCAGAAATCGTGGTCCTGCACATGTGTACCCACGCCATGGTGTAATATGGCAACCACAGCACCATGTGGGCCATGTGTGTGTACATCAACCATGTACAGCGTGATATGCCTGTATAGGGACAGTATCCATGTGATACACACCGCATGACTGTCAGTATGCAAAGGTGATGTGTATGCACTATGTGTGATGTAACTGATGCAATGATATCTACATGATATATCTGCCACACTGACACCTGTATGGGTGACAGCAACATGAAGTAGGATGAGCTAGAATGCTGCCAGGTATGTAGAAGTGGTATATGTAGGCATGTACAGTACTGTGTGACAGCAGGTAGTGTCGTATGCAAATACTGAGCATGAGGGGCCACATGTCTGAGGACCGTGCAATGTCACTGCGTCCCTGACTTGTTGTAGTTGGCATGATATGCCTGCACCACTGTGTGAACTGTACAGAAGGCACATGGCGTAACATCCCGATACATAGGGTTCGATGTGATGCTGCATGTGTACACTGGCAATAGCATAAAGTGCAATGGTGCGCAAGGGCAAGGAGCGGATCATGTCTGATGTGATACCCTCTGTACCACCCCAACCACCCATGCAATAATATGACAGGTGGCCAGCATGGGATGTGGTGTGCTGTGGCGCACAGAAGCCCAACAAGGGTGCCAGGAAAGGCATGCAGGTAGTCAATGAGTGTGTGAAGCATGTATGTCAAGATGTGGCCCAGTGCCATACTGAATGGCCCAGTCATGGGTGTAGAGATGCAGCCCCATACGTGCAATGCAGTACCATCCATGTGTAGTGTGATAGATGTGGTAGTGTGGTGGTCAGGGTGCACAGCGATACATGAATGGGCTAGCAGTCACTGGCGTGTGCTGCTGCAGAGACATGTAACAGCCAGGTTGGCGGGATACAACAACTCTGGCGGTTTGAGGTGACATTGGGACTGTGTTCCCGGACATAACATGTGCATGGCAGTACTATGTATGTGTCCACAGGGTTAATACAATGTCCAGCCAAGGATTGGAACCCTGTAGTGAGTGAGAGTGTGTATTGTTGGTAGGTACCCCATTGGCAGGCACGATGACAGCAACATCTGTGTCGTCAATGCCTGCATGACCGTGGTATGCTGCATTGAATGTGGATGTAGTCAAACAGCAGAGACATACCACCACACTGCGTGAGGGCCCACACTGCAATGTCTGGCAGTCATGTGTAGGTAGCTAGCTGTGGAGTATGTCATGCACCATCAGGACACACCATGACTGTCAAGTGACACACAACACACAGGTGAACATAACTACCGTGCAACAGCCTGCACATGTGCCCATACAGCACGTGTGCATGGAACAGGAATACCACTGTGGCGTCTGTGAAAAGGCCAGTACCACCATGTCTCAGTGTGGAATAGCATGGTCCCTACCAGTGTGTAAATGTAGCAGAAGTGCACTGTGATCAGTGTTGGCATAGGCACGTAGACTGTCCATCGTACGGGGTGCCATGCCATCAACTACCACTGTCAGTGGATGTCAGTAATACCGGCTGTAGTGTGTATGTACCATGCATGCTGCTATGGTTGTGTGTTTAGGGTGTGGCTAGCAGGGATGGTAAGCATGGATGTTCAGCAAACAGAGGGGAGAGGTGTGTAGGCCTAGCACACAGACACATGGAGGTTTGGTGCATGCTGAGGGTAGTGTAGGTATGGTATGTGTCGTGTAATGTGTCACCCAGCTATGCGTACTGCATGGCCAAGCATGTGTGGGTACATGGGAGTCCATACTAGGGAACGGCGTGTTGCTGGCAATACATAGCAGTAGCAACTGTCCTAGGTGCAATGTACAGTATGCCAACCCGACCGGCATGTAACCTGTGGTGTACAGTGTATTCACTGTCGCCTGTCACAATGTGCGTAGCAGCCACGAACATGGGTATCTGAACATGGACTACCTATGATGCAATGTGTCATGGGAATATACAGTATGTGTGTAAATCACGGTGTGGTGTGGGAACCACCCACCCGTGTGTGTTGCAGTCCAGGTATGTGCCTGGGAGGTATGATCTGTGTACAATCTGGACTGGCAGGTGTGCCGTGTAGGGCATGGAGGCAGGTCCCAGGCACTGCAGATAAATGACATGTGTGCTGTACTGTGTGTGCAGTGCTAGTGTACAGCACAGTGGAGGGTGTAAGCATTGTCACACATCACTGCATGCTGTGCCTACCTGTGACAGCCCTGCCGAGACAGACATGTGACACCGCTGCACAGGCAGCATAGCATGTGAAGATGTACATGTGGGCTGCACACCTTAGGCAGATGTCCGGTAGTGTGGTTGAACACGACTATCAGACTGGACAAACAGCACATGCCTGCATAACAACAGTATGACCATAGTCAACAGTCCCAGTGACAGAGTAGGCCAATGTAGACTATCCCTGCATGCAGACCACTGGCTACTGGACACCTGGCTAGACACACACCTGGAGGGTTAATTCACCATTGAGCCATCACATGTCCAAGTCCATGTGGGCGTACAATGTCATCACAGGGTGGTCACAATAGCAGGTGGCAAGGCAGACACGGTGTACCAGGTGATGTGTCATGTGTGCATATGTCGACTAGCACAGCCGTTCACATGTCTGCAACATACTGGTGCACGATGTATACTGTTACATGATGAATGGAACTGCACTGTCACCCACTACAGGGCCATCTGACACAGGTGTGTTGTGACTGGTGTAACCCATGTTTGCACAGGATACACACTGCTGTTGTAGGCAGCCATGCTGGTGGCCACCAGTGATATATGCAGTGGTCATACAGACATACCGTACACAGTGTTCATGCAGGAATGTCCATTGTAGGTGGGCGATGCGCTGCTATGTGAATGTAGGTGTTTGTTGTGAATGTCACACATCCAGAAGACACCATCTGGTGCAGTCATGGTTGTCAACACCGGTACACACAGCCACAGCAGTCAGAACCCAGTCCTGACAATGTGTGTCAGTCACCCTCGTACTGTGTGACATATGTGCACATGGCGGAACACCTCCCACTGTCATCTAAGCTGGCTACATGATGGCTGGAATGTGCTGTAGAAATGTACAATGCTGGTAGCCGAATGAAGTACCTGGAATCAGACACAGTGCGCGGTGACAGCCATGTAAACCATGCACAACAATGACCGCCCAACAGACACAAACAATGCATTGACACATGGAACATGTGCACATGACAACCCCAATGAGGTATGTTGCACATATTGATGTACAATTGTCATCTATGGCCATAGCATGGATGCAGACACACATACTCCACAGGTAGTACCATGTGATGTAGGTAGGGGGCATTGCTCGTGTACATGTCACAGTAGATGTCCACACACATGTCCTGCATAGCCGTCATGTAGGGGTAGCTGTGGTATGTGACAACTGGACATGCCCATACAAATTACCATGTCCCACAGGAGATGTGTTAGGTGTGTACCACATGTGGCGTGCTGACAACAAGCTGCGATGTGTATGGCTGCGGTGTACCTGTGTGACATTGTCTGTGATGGGTGCAAAGGCACATAGTATCGTATTGCATGCACACAAGCCCCACATAGGTGCATAGCCTGAACATACAGTACAAGGAGTGTGTGGGATGATAGCAACCCACAGGTGGAGATGGAGTGCGGACGGCCCACAACCACATGTGTGTGTACGGTGTTCACGTCCACGACACATGAGCATCTGAGAGGCTAAGCGTCACAGCTGTACAGGGTCGCATGCATATATGTTCAGCAACATCCCTGTATGTCCCACCACTGGCCCGTGGACGATGGACACCAACCAAATGTGCAGATATGAGATGTGCACAGCACATCACAGATGCCTACCGTAGAACAGGCCTACCATGTAGACATGTGCACAGTAGGTCTCGCCACCTGCAGTCAAACACGTTAGGTGCCAAACCACACCAATAGTCCAGGCAATGACACAGATGGACGTGCATGCCTGTGTGTATGTATGTCTGTGAATGCCTCCGGCATAGCAATATAGCTGTGTCACCGTTGTGAACAACAATATGAATGGGTTGTATGTGTGAGGGTGCATCATATGTGTATGGTCAGATCGGCGATACCATCAGTGGGCCTGCTATGTGAACATCCCTGTCCCCATACATGGATACCTCTGCTGAGCCCAACACCACATTCACAGAGGGAGGGATGGCGGTGTGTAGTGCAGCAGCAGACATGTGGGTGGCAGCGGGCACTGGATGTACACATATGTGTTACCCACATCAGTTCAGGCAGCCATCCATGTGCATGGGATAGTGGTGTGTGTCCACATACAGCACTGTGTCGATCAATATCCCAGCACATAGCACCTGCCAGGGCTACAGTGTATGCATGGATGTGTGATACCTGCATGCACCAGACACACCCTCAACAAGCAGTGTACAGCATACCTCGCTCGAGGACAGTGTCCACACCATGGTGATAAACATGTTGAATGTCCATATTCACACAGCTATGACATATGCAATGGACAGCCACCCTGCCAATACCGTCAACCCCAGGTGGATCACACCCAGTGCCATGTATGTGGCATACCCTGCCATATCATGCAGAGCTGACCAGCAAGGCTGCATGAGCTATCACAGTCCCACATGGTGCAATGGACAAAAGGCACTCTCACTATCAACCATACACAGCAGTAATGTGGCGGCGATGCACCCTGTCATGTTACAGGTGCTGTGTGATGCTCTGCACAATGTGTGTGTGTACATGCTATGCATGGCCTTTCCTGCTAATGTGTCATGGTTACACATTGCTCCATGTCTATCACATATGCAACACAGGTGAGCTGTGGCAAGTTGTCCAACACCCGTACAGTGCTGTGTGGAAGTACATGGCACAACACATGCATGTGCAGGTGTCCATGTGTATGTGTACAGTGCCGCTGCTGGCGTTCACAATGGACACAGGTGTGATGTGTACTGACATATACACAGCGTCCAGGTGAACAGTACCACAGACGTCACATGGGGACCTATGCCAACTGATATGGACATAGGTGCAGCCAGGTACACATGTCCATGGCAGGCTAACATCTACATGGTGCGTGTACAGTGTGATGGGGTGGCACACAGATATGATGTGACACCCAGTGCTCAATGGTGTGAAGCCAGAACATCGGCTGTGTCACTGCCACGATGCCCTTCACAGATCACTGTGCAGATGTCGTACATGTCATAGCAATGTATTTCCAACAGTATGCCAGCACAGCAGTGTGAATGTGACCTGCCACCATCATTATGTCTTCCAGATAATGCCACGTTCCGTCTTCCACCATTCAGCCGACAGGAGGAGGAGGTGATCATTCCATACCTCCATGGCAACCACGCGCCCTATTTAGCCATGTGCCACAGCAGGCACAGGAACGGCAGGAGATGTGGGAGGAGATGTGCAGGAGGGTGAACAGCGTGGGCGTAAACAACCGCAGCTATCAACAAATCCGCAGGCACTGCACAGACCTGATCCGGCATGCAAGACAGCGTGCCGCTGCAATCGCCAGGCAACAGCGTGGGACAGGTGGTGGGCCACCAACCCAGCCCCACTCACAGCCACGGAGGAGCTCCTGGCCAGTCTGGGGACACCCACGGAAGAACACGCAGAAACACTTGCGTCCATCGTGGAGGTGGGTGTCTCGAGATATGAGCCTGGAGCCGCATGGTAAGTCAGTGTTGCATGTTTGTATGATAGGCGGCGTGGGTGTGGGTGTCATAGTACAACACATGATATAGCAATACATGCCAGGTATATGGCCACACAAGATGCAAACCATAGTATGCTATGTTGTGTTAGCAGACATGTGCATAGCACATGCTACCACATGCATGATGTGAGATGCACAGTGCTGACTGTGGAGATAGTAATGGCTAATGTGTATACCTTTGTGCAATGCCTTTACAGGTACGTCTGGCGTGTCGCAAGGACAAGGGTCTGTTGCAGGTAAGTCTGTTGCTAGTCAAAGGCATGTTCTGCTGTATTGATATTCCCCATGTGTCTAGGCATGACATGCTCACCTGTGTGTGCCCCAGTCACGGTATACAGCTCGCACCACCCGACACACACAACACCCATGTACAGTAGATACACCCGTTAGCGTAGAGTGCTATGACACCACACAACCTATTGGTGTGTTACGTGCAGTCAGCTATGCATACAATGGTGTAGGTGTTACACAATGGCTGCATGTGTAGTATGCATTGGTATGCCAGTGCAGTATGCACACAGTACCACATAGTGAGCTGTGATCTGGCCAGAGCACAGGTGTTACCAATGTGACCCATGCCCCTGCATCGGTGCACTGCGTTGTGACATGGCACATGCCATGTCCCATGCGTGGATGTCTGGCTGCAGCATTGTCACACCATGACATGACCTATGCACAACATAGCAGACATCCACACTGTCAGCATATCCGTACAGAATGTGACACCTCACACTACTATGGTTGTATGTCACATGGGCCACCACAGGGCCGTGTGCGCGATGTCTACCACACACAATAGTCAATGACTCAGACAGACAAGGCCATGGTTGATACCTACAGGCATGTTGCCACACAGCACATCCACAGTGGGTACTCACCGTTGCACCCTGTACACACATAGTGGGTTCATCACTGTAGTGGACCCCCTGGACATGTAGTACACCAGTGACATGGAACGCCTCTCCACAGCTACTACAGGTGCCTCCAATGTCCACCATATCGTGCTGCTGAGCATCTGAACTGACTTACAGACATGGCAATGTAATGCGTCCAGGTCACGCATCGCACAGACACATAGCTGTGTCCTGCTACTGTGCAGTGGCACAGAGCCCGCACTACACACTGTACAGCTATGCACACAGCTCACAGCAAGCGTACCTGCACAGACATCACTGTTACCCATACATTGTATCTGTAGACTGTACACATAACACTGCACCGTGACAGCCATTGTGATGTGGTGCATGCGGTGGGTCACCATCGTCACATGTCCACATGATACCGCACATGTTTGCGGTGTACATTACATACTGTCGGCAGCCATGTGTACTCTCAACTTCGCCAGCGGCCACCACGGTGTATCACGCTGATGCATGCAAACTACCATGAATGTGTGTACTGCATGCCTACTAAATGACACCTGCCTGTTGTACTGTCCCCACCAGGGCAGTGTACATACTGCCACTATGAATGTCTGGTCTGCATTCACTGGTCTGTGTTGTGTGAATGCTGCATGCCACCTGCATTATCACATGCATGCTGTCTGTGTGTGTGTGTGTGTGTGTGTGTGTGTGTGTGTGTGTGTGTGTGTGTGTGTGTGTGTGTGTGTGTGTGTCTGTATTGTAACCCGATGGTATGTCTTTGTATTGACAGGTGCTGTAGGTGAGTTCCCCTCCTGCGGTCAATCTGATGCTAGTGTCCCCACAGATACTAGTGGTGATGACCATGTGCATGAGGCACAGGCAGGGTCGTCACAGGCAGACTCTGTGCCACTGGAGAACATCACACATCGTCCCTTTCATCCCGCTGCGGTTCAGATGCCGACACATACCCAAACACCGTTGCCCAAAGATGAGGGTCAGTCAGCGTCTGTTGTCCCGAGCAGGAATGTGTGGTGGCTGCAGAAGGTGTGGGTACACCGCGATGTTGCCAGTGTAAGGACTGGTGCAGTGCCACGCAGGCATGTGGCAGGTGCTGCTTTCGTGGGGAGCACCGCTAGACATACACCTGCCGTACAGGGTGCAGCAGCTGGTATAACCAGACGCATGTTCCAGACTGTAATGGCGGTGCAGGCACGTGCCGAACGTCAGAACCAGGAAGGGCAGAGGCTGCAGAGGTCCGCAATCCGTACCCTGAATGACAACATCCAGGCATTGGCGAATGCACAACAGCATCTTGCCGATGTTCTGGATAGGAGATTGGGTGACATGGCTGGTATCCTCGACCGAGGCATGGCCATCCTTGGCGTCGCCAGTCCGTGCAGGAACACCAGGTAGGGGTGAGGCATAGGGCACATGGGCGTGTGCCAGCAACACCACCTGCTGCAGGTCAGCGTGTGCGTGCCACCTCCCATGCCCACCCAGACAGTGCTGGTAGCAGCAGCACTGCAGCTGCTACTACACCATCCACACCAGGACAGAGCAGGCCGCGTGGGCGTGGCCCTGGGCGGCCCGTCGTGGGCGCGTTTCCAGCGGACATGTGACATCGGAGAGTGGACAGTCCGTACCTCCACCCGGTCGTGCCCGTGCGACCCCAGGCGAAGCGCGGGTCAGGTCGCCGCCGGCGAACACAGTGAGCCGTAACACCTGCACTGTACAGTCAGGGGCTGCCAAGCATACCCGTGTAGGCATCACCGATGACTGAACTGTGTACACACACACCCACACACAGCAGACACAACTGTAGGGCTCCACCACACCCACATGCAATCTACATAGTCATGCCCACTCAATGCACTGGCCCTTACACACACACATGATGTCATCCATTGGTACAGCCCATGCCTGTGGCACATATCACCCTGTGCATATGATGAAGTCTCTGCCGCATAACTGTGAGCTACACCATCACTGCGGTTAAGCTAACATATTCTGATGCACAGGCTGGACACGATAGTGAGAGGTGTATGTGATACCTGTGTCCGCATAGTGCGTGATGTGTATGTTGTGGTGTGTGTGTATGGCTGGTGACAGGTATGTATGTGATGTGGGTTGTGCACGGACATCATGCAGCAGACATACCATGCAGGACAGGTGCAGCATTCATTGATATGTGTACACAGTATGTGTGGTGGTTACATGTGTAGCACCATGTCGGTGCAGTTAACCCGTATGATACTGATGGTGTACTTGCGTGCCTACTGGGAGCACTGTAATTAGTTCCCCACGTGTAGTGGTGGGGTACCCACAGGCATGTCTGGCAACATCAGCATAGCACAGTTACCCGCATCCGGCATGGACCCCTACATAGGTACATAGGCGCACATGAACGTAACAGGATATGTGCCCTACAACATGTGTAGACCTAGCATGACTGTGTGTGGCGTCTAACACCCCTCAGGATGGGGATGCCATATCCATCAGTCCCCAGTCCCTGGTCTAGCAGTGACACACAGATGTTGCCTGGCGCATAACTATCGTCACACATCCACACGTCATTAGCAGTCCTGGACAAAGGCAGTCAGGGCCTTTCCTTCACATGGCCTGGCACTCCTCCCGTGTTGTAGGGGGTGTCTGGCCGTTAACCCTGTTCCCCCAGCACGTCCCACTCATCTTTGTGTTGAGGTGTCTGACAGTTGCTTCTGTGCCCGTGTTTGCATGGAGCCTGGGAGGTGGAATGTGCCCATGTCACCCAGGTCAGACATGGCCGTGTATGTCAGGCACAGATCACCACGGAACATCTGTGCTGTGAAGATCCACAGCGGTGTCCCCTTGGCCGTGCAGCTTGTGACACATGTCCTAGCACCGTCATCCCGTCTTGTGGAGCGTTTGCGGTCCTTCCGAGTGCTGCAGGCATCAGGTTAGCTACAGGCCACATGTGCCATTGTGCGCAGTCAGTGCTCTGGTGTGTGATGTGTACAGGGGTACAATGAACACCCCTGATGTGGTTGCGATTCCATCCAGACCAGGAGGCCACAATGGAATGTCTGCACACCCACATTGCCATTGTGTGTGTTGACAGAGGTTGCCGACAGGTGTGGTAGCAATTTCCTGAACCGTCCACCATCTTTAATGGCGTACCACCTACATGTGACATTGGTGCGAACATGTCCTTCACACTGGGTAGGGCTGCACCTCCTCTGGCATTTAGTAGCAGGCCAGGGCTCTGGCACCAGTCAGCCCTCTCTATGGCTCCCTAGGTGGATGTCCGTGTAACATGGGGTGTTGGGTATGTTGGCGGTGCGTAGTCATCTGCATACCTTGTCTGCTACAATCCCCTATGATTGCATGCACATTGGAAGGTCGGATGCCATATGGCAGGGGCCCAGGAGTGAGCCCTGTGGGCCTCCACTGGGTCCAGATATGAGTGTGACAAGGCACCTTGAGCACCAACCCTGTGTGGTGTGACCTCCAACCTGTCTGAGAAGCATCGGGTGACATATGTCCCCACATGTATGCTGGCGAGCCTTTCCATGGGTCCCATGTGTAGTGTGCTCTGAACGCTCCCACCAGGTCATGGTACTGTGTGCAAACCCACGTATCCCCATCAATGGCCTTGGTGACCACTCCAGACTGGACGAGCAGGTTCGGGAGGCAGGATCCGCCCTTGACTATGTAGTTGTGGGTATGTTCTGGTATTGGCTGTACACTGCTATCTGTAACCATGGCCACCTGTATGGACCTCACACAGCTTTGCAGACAACACTTGTCAAGCGTATAGGGTGTGGCTGTTGACAGTCCATAGGAGCACTACCCTGGCATAGTGGGACCACAGATGCCATATGGCATCCATTGGGGACATAGCCCATAGTAAGGCTAACATGACACAGTGGCGCATGTGTGGGCGAGGGCCTCAATGAGGATGGGTAGCACACAGCCAGGGACACCATCGGTGCCCATTGCTGGCGTGTCAACCGCCATAGAGATATGGGAGCACTCCAGGCCATATGAGATGTTTGGGAGGATACACTTTGGTGGGATGGATATGTTCGCGGTTGGGGGGGGAGGCATGTATGCATGGAACATGTCCTGTGGTTTGCAGACAATGTCTGTGGGTGCAGTGACTGTTGTACCATTCTGGACCATTTCCAGGCAAGTCTGTGTGCCCCAACCATGTCCTTACCACAGTTAGGGAAGGCCCTGTGGTTGTCTCATGTGCCCTCTGCAGTACCACTCCCTGGCGGCCGTGGATGATGGTATGTGGGGCCGTATGGTGGCGCCGGTATGAATGGGTGATGGTTTCCCTGGTACTGTCATTGCTCTGCCATGTATTAGCTCAACTGTTGATGTACAGGTAGTCAGTGGCTGCGGTCCACCACACCATGTGCCTACCTGTGGTGGACAAGGTCCTGATGTCATCATGTTTGCCTGTTGCAGACATGCATGTGGAGTGGTCGGGGAAGGCATTCGTTAGGCGTTTGCGGTCTGGCCTGTGTTCAACACTGGCATGGAGGACTTGTAGGGTACCACACGGTCGTATGATGTGTGTGGTTTTCTGTGGAGAGGTCATCACTGAGGTCCCCATGCTGGTGTTGGTTACAGGGAGTGGATGACCAGTGGATCCACTATACGGTCTTGCATCACCATTGAGGGCTGTACATCCTGTGTGGGGCATATCCTCACCATGTGTGATGGGCAGAACTGTCAGACATCCACTAGTATGTATGGTGCATGGCTGTTTAACAGTGGCCAGGTGTGTGAACACCTGGGACTGCTGGCGTAGTGTGTTGTGCCATGGGTAATGTTCCCAGGCTATGTATGTGTGGTTCATGTCACCCAATACGGTGCTGTTGTGAGAGCATGCCCACTCACCAGTGTCCTCAGGACATCTGTGAAGGTATCCTGTGTTTGGGAGGGTTGTCTGTAGCATGCAACAAACTGTAGGCCAGTCCTACACATGGTTAATTGCACCTAGATATTCCCGCAGCGGCCACGTCTGTGGCATGGCGGAGTTGCTGTTGTGTGGCTGGACACACAGGGCGGTCCGCATTCCGCCACCCATGCCGTCGCACCATGTGTATGCATGTCTGCTCTGTGCCGACTCTAAGTGTCTGAGCATGCCCAGTAGGCAGCTGTGTAGATAGACACACAGCACAGTGCACACAGCGCTCGTCTGCAGTTATACCCGGGTGCATGCCTGTATCCCCTAGCGGCCACGTCTGTGGCATGGCCAGGTTTCTGTTGTGTGGCTGGACACACCACGGCGGTCCACATTCCGCCAACCATGCCGTCGCACCATGTGTATGCATGTCTGCCCTTTGGCGAGTCTAAGTGTCTGAGCATGCCCAGTATGCAGTGATGTACTGATCAGTAGTTACTTGTTATTCCGACTGCAGCACTAGCGTGTTGGTGTCTGGCGACAGGATGTTAACAGACTGCGTGACTGCGCACTCTGTCGAACTCCCGATCGGGCGCATTGCCTCTGCAAATGATACCACTCACGTGGGGTATGCCTCCTGACAGCGCTCTGCTCAGTAAACTTCGGTGGCGCGTTCTGTAAATGCTTCATACTGTAGTGAGTTCATGTAGATAGGCGTAGGTTAGTCCCCGTCCCTTCCGTGTGTGTGTGTGTCTCTGTGTGTGTGTGTTTCCAGCTGCCTCTGCGACTGATCATGCTTTTAGACACTCCAACACATACCTTGGCTACTGCCAACTATTGTCTTCTTGGTTGGCGTCAGCAGCCTACAAGTATGCCTGTGACAGCGCTCTGTTTAGTAAACTTCGGTAGCGTTCTGTAAATGCTTCATACTGTAGTGTGTTCATGTAGATAGGCGTAGGTTCGTCCCCGTCCCTTCCGTGTGTGTGTGTGTCTCTGTGTGTGTGTGTTTCCAGCTGCCTCTGCGACTGATCATGCTTTTAGACACTCCATAAGACATACCTTGGCTACTGCCAACTATTGTCTTCTTGGTGGCGTCAGCAGCCTACAAGTATGCCTGTGACAGCGCTCTGTTTAGTAAACTTCGGTGGCAGCGTTCTGTAAATGCTTCATACAGTAGTGTGTTCATGTAGATAGGCGTAGGTTCGTCCCCGTCCCTTCCGTGTGTGTGTGTCTCTGTGTGTGTGTGTTTCCAGCTGCCTCTGCGACTGATTATGCTTTTAGGCGGCTCCATAACACATGCCTTGGCTATTGCCAAGTATTGTCTTCTTGGTGGCGTCAGCAGCCTACAAGTATGCCTGTGACAGCGCTCTGTTTAGTAAACTTCGGTAGCGTTCTGTAAATGCTTCATACAGTAGTGTGTTCATGTAGATAGGCGTAGGTTCGTCCCCGTCCCTTCCGTGTGTGTGTGTCTCTGTGTGTGTGTGTTTCCAGCTGCCTCTGCGACTGATTATGCTTTTAGGCGGCTCCGCAACACATGCCTTGGCTATTGCCAAGTATTGTCTTCTTGGTGGCGTCAGCAGCCTACAAGTATGCCTGTGACAGCGCTCTGTTTAGTAAACTTCGGTAGCGTTCTGTAAATGCTTCATACAGTAGTGTGTTCATGTAGATAGGCGTAGGTTCGTCCCCGTCCCTTCCGTGTGTGTGTGTCTCTGTGTGTGTGTGTTTCCAGCTGCCTCTGTGACTGATTATGCTTTTAGGCGGCTCCGCAACACATGCCTTGGCTATTGCCAAGTATTGTCTTCTTGGTGGCGTCAGCAGCCTACAAGTATGCCTGTGACAGCGCTCTGTTTAGTAAACTTCGGTGGCGCGTTCTGTAAATGCTTCATACAGTAGTGTGTTCATGTAGATAGGCGTAGGTTCGTCCCCCGTCCCTTCCGTGTGTGTGTGTCTCTGTGTGTGTGTGTTTCCAGCTGCCTCTGCGACTGATTATGCTTTTAGGCGGCTCCGCAACACATGCCTTGGCTATTGCCAACTATTGTCTTCGGGTGGCGTCAGCAGCCTACAAGTATGCCTGTGACAGCGCTCTGTTTAGTAAACTCGGTAGCGCGTTCTGTAAATGCTTCATACAGTAGTGTGTTCATGTAGATAGGCGTAGGTTCGTCCCCCGTCCCTTCCGTGTGTGTGTGTCTGTGTGTGTGTGTGTTTCCAGCTGCCTCTGCGACTGATTATGCTTTTAGGCGCTCCGCAACACATGCCTTGGCTATTGCCAACTATTGTCTTGCGGGTGACGTCAGCAGCCTACAAGTATGCCTCTGACAGCGCTCACGTCAGTTAACTCGGTAGCGCGTTCTGTGAATGCTTCATACTGTACTGAGTTCATGTAAATAGGCGTAGATTCATCTCCCGTCCCTTCCGTGTGTGTGTGTGTTTCCGGTGCTTTCGCAAATACAACTGAATAAGCAAATCCTTAAAGTGTTCACAATCAACAGTGTGATATTTAAAATCATGTTAAGACTCACATTGTTGATTGTGAACATTCCTAGGCATAGCTGTTTTTCTGCACGTTGTGGAAACAACAGCGTTGCATGTTGTAATGAACTGTTTAAATGTTACGAAGACTTGTGTTGTGTCGAACTACGGGGACTATTCCTGCTGCAGGTTGCTGGTTTGTTGGTGTTTCATAGTACAATGTCATGTAATACGTGTGTTCATAGTATGCTTTCTGTGATGTTGACATGTGTGTGTTTCGTTAGCAGTGCGTCTCTGCTTTCTATGCTGTGGCTACATCTCCATTGCTCGCATAGACAGTGACAAATGGAAGTGTAAGGGTGGACATTTAAAGCCTGGATACTTCCATGTTATGTGTAAGTCTCACAGGGCCAGCGGGTGATAAGCGCATACATGTCTATGAAGTACCTTTGGATACCATATGCGACTTGTCGTGGACGAAATGTTTAAGTTGACTGTTCCATCTACCTATGTGTGGCATGGTTTGTGGCCATAGGGTGCCAGCAAGTCTTCCCTGTTCATTGGGTGTTTGCCATGGTCTATTGACATCACTCATATTAATTCACGAAGGATGTCTTTCATTGTTGGCAGCGCCATAGTTTGACAACATTATGTCATTCCCAGCAGGCGTGGAGATTGTGCCATTGGTATGTTTACACAGGTGACCCATCTGTTCCACTGTATGGGCGTGTGATCCCCATAGATGTGCTGGCAGATTGAGTGCTGTATGCGCGGTATCTGCCCAGCGGTCTGGCTTTGAATGGGGAGTGTCTACTGTAGACCCTATCTGTATTCCCTGGGTTATGCCTTGCAACAGCTGTGGGATTCCCCCAGGTTTGCAGCTATGGGTGCCATCTTGGACGTACGTTTGTCCATCCATGGGAACTGCCTACTGGACACTAGTATCGGGTTGTCAACATTTCCCAGCTGCATTCTCCATTACCGGTGGATGATCGGTATTAGTATTGCGGCGAATAGCATATGCCATGGCCACGTCCGCTGCAGGCGGGACAGCGAATCATCTGCCAATCCACACCGACACCCATTTTGCATACCCACGATCCCATGTCTGCAACCCTCGACAGTACCCTTGCACACCCTTCATGTGTGCGGAAATGGGATAATGAGCGTGCGTCTATGGGCGCAGCAGCCTGGGGAGTCCTATTCATATGTCCTGCATTTCATGGGCGGCTGTCATCACCCTTGAAGGCGCTTGTGGTGCATATATCTACCTGTGCCGTAGTCACGGCTGTCACCTCTTCGGTTCACACTATGTTGCCCACACTTACTTAAGGAGTAATATTTGGGTCCTGCAATGGACACCGATGTGCATATGTAAAGTTTAGAACATGTTGGACTGTGTCCATTCGGCCAGTGGGTTTGACTGCGCCGTATGTTCCCCAGTCCGGATGTCTGTCCGCCTACCCATATTATGTAGTGCTCACGGAACCCGTGTCCTTCCACAATTTACCCATATGGTGTTACTGTAGTACTGCAGGTTGGCAACTGCTTTAGATGATCCTCAGAGGTACCATTGTGAACTATCCGCCACTGTATTGTCATTATAACACAGCGGTACATGTAGAACCTATTTATTCATGACAGTATGTTATTTATGTGTGGTAGCATACAATTTAACCATAGTATGACCTTCCTAGTTGGCGTTGTTGGTGTGCCATTAATATGTGTTCTACAGGTGCACATATGTTCCGCAGAGTGGAAGCGGGTGATCCCCACATACTTCATAGCACCTTGGCTGCTGTATGCGCTGGGATTATGCGGCAGGATGGATGTCTCACGGGGTATATCTACTGTTGTTTCCATCTGTATGTCCTGTGTTATGCCTTACTACGGCTGTGTGATTCCACCAGGTTTGCTATTATGGGTGCCATCTTGTCCGTGCGTTTGTCCATCCTTGGGAAATGCCTACTGGACACTGATGTAGGGCTGAACATATTTCACACCTGCCTTTAGCATTACCCAATGGATGCTTTGCATCCTTAGTGGGGACTAAGGCAAGTCCTGTACCCGCAGCCCTCCCGCAGGCGGGACAGCGGATTATCTGCCAAACAACACCGAGCCCCATTTTGCATACCCAGGATACCATGGCTGCAACCCCCGATGCGCCTGACACATCCTTCATGTGTGCGGAACTGGGATATGGGCCTTACATGTATGGACCACGGCAGTCTGGGGACCTCTGTTCATATGTCCTGCATGTCATGGGCAGGTATCAGCAACCTTAAACACGCTGGTGGTGCATATGTCTAGCTGTGCCGTAGTCACGGTTTGTACTCTTATTGGCTGATCTCGATGGATAGCGGTCTTAACGCCTTAATTTTTGGAGTCCTACAATGGACACCGATGTGCATTTGTAAAGTGTAGAGCGTGTTGGACTGTCACCATCTGGCCAGTGGTATTGACTGCGCTGTATGTTCCCCAATCGTGGATGTCTGCTTGACTACCCATCGTTTGTATTACATGGCCTATCTATATCCACGTGCCAGTATCGCGGAAATACAGCAAACCTTGCGTCCTGCCCATCTTCATAAGCGACATTATGGAATATATATCGTCAAAACAGACACTGTCAAATCGATAGACTCCACAGTGAAAGGATACTGAGCTCTTTCACCTACTAACATGGGGCATCGTCGAGATGCGGAATGCATGACATAGCCGTCCCTTATACACTTTCTGCAGAGTCGGTTTAAAGCGAAATAATAAATAAACCTGCTCATAGTTAGGTGGACAGTGCTCCAAGTCTTGATTATAGCGTGACATATACAAATCAGTGTCGCATACGTTACTGCATGGAAGCGATAATACGGCAACAATGTGTTAATATATATACAATATTGGTAAATACAATCAGTATCCTGACACATAGTTGATACTTGTTGTGAGTGCACCTTAGAATGTAGTGTGTTGATCAGGATATTGTATATCAATGTGTATAATAGTAGCATTACGATAACAAAGCATGGAATCAATAAGTACTATTTAAGCATATATTCCACACTTATGAATGTAAATGTGTGGAGGAGACATCCGTAACCTTCCCTGGTTCCACTGGATCACACACGCACACTCGCATGTCGGATTGTGGGTTCTGGCGCGGGCGCACATGCATATCCGTAGTCCGTTTATATATGTTTACAGTGTCTGTGTGATTACGTGGTTTGCGTTAGTTGTGACTATTCGGTAACATATGTCTGATCCGGTTGGCGGACGTGTGCATAAAGCACTTACAGCTTTATATATGTAACAGTCTTTGCAGCATGGGCGCGTACGTACCGTGCACATCTATATGTTCTATAGTTAAGTAATTCAAGCGTGACTGCATTCACGTTTGCGGTTACTGTGACCAGTACCGCGTTAGCTGTTCGTTGTCATTAATATGCATACCCATGGTACCTATGTACATTTACATATCCCCGCACACATGCGTCACAGGCATCCATTCTCCTGCTGGGAAAGGTGCGGTACTGCATGTTGAACATTCCTAATTCCCCTCGCTCATGGCCCAGGATGCATATGTCGTCACCGCAGGGCTGTTCAGATGACAGGTGCTTATATCCCATACGCATACAGGCCTTGATTGTCAGGGTGTTGCTGTGGTGCTTTGGGTTTGGTCTTGTCCGCCCACTGTGCGGGACTGCCCTGACCCTGTCACGAATGTTAGATGAGTCACATGGAGCACGTTTTGTCCGTGTCCATGGTACCATGTCACGGCCCCCATTTATTAAGTAACCGTGTGCGCCGATTGGCGGTGTACCCGTTGTAGATGTTGTTATACTAATTGCACATGGTCTGGTCGAGCGGACCAATTTCCATTACTAACCCTCCGTATGTATGGCCTGTGTCGCAATATTACAAGGGTTTACCATTGCGTGGCGACTTTCACTGAGCCACAGACATGTCCGTTGCTTGGTTTGGGCGGTTCCGCTGTGCTACACACATTTCACATGGCGGAACAGGTTGAACAGCTCAGCCACGAGGACATCGGGTTCTCCGTCGCTGTTTAGTATTGAATGTCTATGTGGAGTTTGTTTCACAAAGCGAGACTATGTCGACATTGTTAGCGGACATCTCGCGCGATGCGTCCGCACCGCCGCGGGTGGCGATATGTCTGCCTTTGGCCGAACAGGCATTATGCTGTGCCATTATGTCTGGGGATATATGGTTTCTTGACATAGATGATATGCCATACTAGCAATGACCCTAGCAATGACCAGCGTCTGGGTGTGGGTACTGCTGTATTACCCACGGGAAGAGTGGCCTTAGGTTAAGTGGTGCCCTAGGCAGAAGTTGCCACCGATACATCACCCGCTACCCCCCTCCTGGTCTACCTACACCAAATAGAGTCTGTAAAGGTGCCCGAGTAGAGCAGCGCCCTAGGCGGCTACCTACTTGGCCTATGCCTAAGGCCGGCTATGTGTGTGGTCCCTTGGGCATCGGACTCGGGAGCAGCGCCACGTCTGCCGTGGGTATGTCCAGCATTACCCACATCCAGCCCCAAGGCAGTCAACACAGCATCCATGGGTCCAGATGGTGTCCCAGCTGTGTACTCCAGGAACTCTATGGGGAATTAAACCCACACTTAGGACAGCTGTTTAATCTTAGCCTCACCTCAGGATCGTGCCGAGTAGTAGCACAGGGCGACTGTAGTCACACTCCACATAGATGGTGCCTCCACTGACCCTGGTTATTACCATACCATTAGTTTGACAAGCCTTATCTGCAAAGCCATGGAGATGGATCATAATGGAACACATAGATAAAGACATAGGGGACTCGCATACTTTGGATACAACCCAGTTTAGCTTGGTCAGAGTCAGATCCTGCCTTTTACACGTGTTTCACTTTGTAGAATCAGTCACCAAGGCCATTGATGAGGGTAAAGCAGTCCATACAGCCTACCTCAACCCGGCAAAGGCCTTTGACACAATACCTCCCTCGGGTATAATTGATAAACCCGTCATCTTGAATGTAAATCCATACATCGCCATATGGGTTGCAAACTGGCTAAGTCACAGAACACACATGGCCATAGTTGCTGGCGCCATGTCATACTCACAGCCAGTCACAGGTGGTGTCCCATGGGGCTCAGTCCTGGGTCCACTATTTCTCAGCATCTCGTTTCCAATGTACCGCATACACAGGGCTGTTATGGGTGACAATGTTTGCAGATGACTGCAAACCGGGTGCCAAAGTCAGACACACATCTGACACAGATATCCTTCAGGAGTGCCTCACAGATGTTGATAAGTGGTACCAGAGACATGTCCTACAGCTAAATGCAAGGAAATGCATAGGCATACCCTTCGGGAAGAACAAGGTTACCCCGAGCTACCATATAGGTGGCAATCCACTGAGCACAGAGGGGGTTACCAGTGATCTGGGGACACGTGTTGTTGTTAACCGTTCGTTGGACACACATGTTGCTAACATAGTTAGGTAGACCATCCACATTGCCCACATCATCATGAAGGGATTCACATGTAGATCAGGGGAGGTCATTGTCCCCTTGTACTCATCACTCATTAGACCTATGATTGGGTACAATGCCCCGTTCAGAATGTATCTGACCCAACACCTGCAGCAGCTGGAAAGGCACCAACAGTTCATCGACAAACAGATGCAGGGGCTCAGGTACATGTGTTATACTGACCGACTGAAAGAAATCCAGCTGTATACAGTTGCATACCACTTGCCCAGAGGTGACCCGTGCCTGGCATACAAGGCTATGTCGAACCCAGATCTGATGAGTATGCTTCACGAAAATAAGTTAGATCCCTCAGAACCACAAGGGCAGCTGACGTACACCTTGACACTGTCATTAATCGAACGTGTTGTTGGGACAGATTCATCACCCAGACACAAACTATGCTGTGGAACAACATCCCAGTACATGTGAGGGCAAGCACCTCGCTGGCCTTGTGTTAGTATTTAGACATGGATGTCTGAATTGATTTATTTAAGTAACCTTCTACATGAATATTTACATTAGCACATTGTGAATCTTTAAATTTCGTTGGTCTATTTTACAGTAGTCATAATCATACGGTTTATGTGTATATATTATGGTTCATTTATATTACTAGGTGTCTGCAGTTCTGTTAATATATTGGCACAATCCGTAGGACATATATATGTATCTTACACAGTCAGACATTTGGAAAACATTTTCTGTTGGTTCATCTTTCATATATGTACATATATTTCTATTTTCCGATGAAGACTGTACCTTTCGAAGAAATGTCTGATGTCCTCACTGTGTGGGATCTGTAACCCAAGTAAGGTTTGTTTGCTTGTCTGCCTTTAAGGCATGTAATTAGTACCTAGCACATCTAATGTACTGACCAATTAATGCTTTTAAATGTAGTAGGTTGGACTGCAGTGTATGTATTCTGAATAAGTCTGCTTATGAAGCAGACGAAGTGGGCTCAATAGACTATGGTGACTGCCTTTAATTCCTGGTGTGCTCTGAGTGGTCACTGGCCGGTCCCTACAGTACCTCGTCTTTGCTTTGGACTTCATCGGCTGGTTGTCTGTGTTTGTTGTATGGGGAATGTCAACTGTAGTCCCTATGTGTATTACTTGTGTAATGCCTTACTACGGCAGTGTAATTCCACGGGTTTGCAGTTATGGGTGCCATCTTAGTCATACGCTTGTCCATCCTGTGAATTGCCTACTGTACACTGGTATAGGGCTGTACACATGTCACACCTGCATTTTGCATTCTCCGGTAGATGGTTTGCATTATTAGCGGAGAGTGGCGCGTGTGCTACGCACACATCCCTCCCACGGGGCAGGGCAAAGGATTGGCTGCGAAGCAACACTGGGCCCAGAGTCTACATACCCAGACTCCCTTGACTGCAACCGTCGAGAGCGCCGATTGCACATCCTTCATGTGTGCGGCAATGCGATATGACCGCACGTGCCTGGACACGGGGACCTGTGGAGTCGATTCATGTGTCCTGCATTTAATGGACACTTGTCATCACCCTTGTACACGCTTGTGGTGCTTATATCTACCTGTGCGTAGTCACGGCTGTCACTTCTTCAGGGTTGCACAATAGCAGCCTGTTGCCAACACCTAAGGACAGATATTTGGGTCCTACTATGGACAACAATGTGCATATGTGAAGTGTAGAGCATGGTGCACTGTGTCCATTCGGCCAGTGGTTTCGACTGCGCTGTATGTTCCCCAGTCGCGGATGTCTGTTTGCCTACCCATATTATGTAGTGTTACGGAACCCGTGTCCTTCCATAAGTAACCCATATGGTGTTGCTGTAGTCCTGCAGGTTGGCAACTGGTTTAAGTAATCCTCAGGGGTCCCATTGTGAACTATCCGCCACTGTATTGCCATTATAACACAGCGGTACATGTAGACCCTATTTATTCATGACAGGATGTTCTTTATGGGTGGGAGCATGCCATACGTTAACCATGCTATGACCTTCCTAGTTGACGTTGTTGGTGTGCCATTACCATGTGTTCCACAGGTCGCCCGTATGTTCTGCGGAGTGGCAGCGGGTGATCCCCACATACTTGCTAGCAGCTTGGTTGCTGTGTATGCGGGGATTATGCGGCTGGATGGATTTCTAAGGGGCCTGTGTACTGTTGTTTCCATCTGTATTTCCCGTGTTATGCCTTGCTACAGCTGTGTGATTTGACCAGGTTTGCTATTATGGGTACCATTATGTCCGTACGTTTGTCCATCCTTGGAAAATGCCTACGGGACACTGGTGTATGACTATAGCCATGTCACACCTGCATGTTGCATTCTCCGGTGGATGATTGTGATTATTGGTGGGGGGTAAGCCATGTTCTGCACCCACATCCCTCCCACGGGGCGGGACATTGGATCATCTGCCAATCGTCTCCGACACCCATTTCTGCATACCCCCCATGGCTGCAACCCTCGACAGTACCCATTGAAATCCTCCATGCGTGCGGGAATGGGATATGGGCGCACATGTGTAGACTACACAATCTGTGGATTTCTGGGCATCTGTCCGCATTTCATGGACAGCTGTCAACAACCTTGAACACGCTAGTGATGCATATCTGCAGCTGTGCGTAGTCCGTCTGTAGTTCATCATTTTCTCTCAATGCATGGCGAATTCGCCACTGCTATAGGAAATTTTGGGTCCTACAATGGACACATATGTGCATATGTAGAATGTAGAACATGTTGGACTGTGTCCATCTGGCAAGTGGTTGGGAGCAGCTGCTGTATGTTCCCCAATCAGCGGATGTGTATTTGACTACACATATTATGTTGTGCTATGGAACCCGTGTCCTACTACGAGTAACCCAAATGGTATGGATGTCATGCTGCAGGTTGGCAACTGCTTTAGGTAATCTTCAAAAGGCCCAGTAGGACATATGGGCCACTGTATTGTCAATATAACACAGCCACAACATGTATACCGTATTTATTCATTGAAAGATGTTCATTATATGCGGGAGCCAGTGTTGAAACATCCTATGACCTTCCTAGTTGAAGTTGTTAGTGTGCCATTACTATGTGTCCCACAGGTCGCCCATTTGTTCCGCAGTATGGCAGCGAGTGATCCTCATGTTGTTGCTGGCAGATCGACTGGTGTGTAGGCGCGTATTACGCGGCGGTCTGGCTGTGTATGGGGAGTGTCTACTGTAATCCCTATCAGTATTTCCTGTGTTATGCCTCACTGCAGCTGTATAATTCCATCAGGTGTCCAGTTATAGGTTCCATCTTGGTTGTACACTTCTCCATCCATGGGAATTGCCTACTGGACACTGATATAGGGCTGGCCACATTTCACACCGCTTTTACCCGTATCTGCTGGGAGGTTTTCATCCTTACTGGTGTGTTAGGCACGTTCTATACCCACATCCCTCCTACGGGCGGGACAGCGGAGTATCTGCCAAACAACACCGAGCACCACATTTGCATACCCAGACTCCCTTGACTGCAACAATCGACTGTACACATTACACATCCTTCATGTGTGCGGGACTGTGATGTGGGCGCTGTTCTATGGACCCGGTACCCTGGGTATTTCTCTGCATCTGTGCTGCATTACATGGACAGCTATCAGCAACATTAAACACGCTTGCGGTGCATATGTGTACCTGTGGCGACAATGAGTACAGGTACACATTGAAATAAGACATAATTTGGGTCTTTCCACAATTTTTGGGTCCTACAATGGACACCACTGTGCATATGTAAAATGTAGAGCTTGTCGGACTGTGTCCTTGTGAGCAGTGGGTTTCACCGATACTGTGTGTTCAGCAATCGCGGATGTCTGTTGGACTACCCATTCCACATGGTGCTACATAACCAGGTGATTTAGTACTGTGGACAAATGACATACATCCAAAGATGCTGGTTAGCAACTGCTTCATATAAACCGCAGACATCCCAATGGGACATATCCGTCACTGTATTTCCAATATAACACCACGGAACATGTTGATTACCTATGTATTCATTTAACCATGTTGTCTTCGTAGGTGGGAATGCCATAGTTTACATATCCTACGTGGCGTTGTGTGTGTGCCATTAGTATGTGTTCCACAGGTCGCACATCTGTTCCGCTGTGCGGTGGCGGGTGCTCCTCATTCTGTTGCTGGCAGATTGAGTGCTGTATGCGCCGGTGTTGGCACGGTCCGGCTTTGTATGTGGAATGTCAACTGTAGTCCCTATGTGTATTTCCTGTGTTATGCCTTACGCGGCTATGTCATTTACCGGGTTTGCAGTTGTGGGTGCCATCCTGGCCATACGGGTGTCCATCCATGACAATTGCCTACTGAACACTAGTATAGGGCTGTACACATTCCACACCTACATTTAGCATTCTCCGGTATGGTTTGCATTATTAGCGGAGAGTAAGGCAGGTGCTACGCACATCCCTCCCAGGCGGGAGAAAGGATTGCCTGCGAAACAACACCGAGCACAGAGTCTACATACCCAGAATCCCTTGACTGCAACAATTGACAGTACCCATTACACATCCGTCATGTGTGCGGGACTGTGATGTGGGTGCAGTTCTATGGACCCGGTACCCTGGGTATTTCTGTGCATCTGTGCTGCATTACATGGACAGCTATCAGCAACATTAAACAGCTTGCGGTGCATATGTGTACCTGTGGCGACAATGAGTTCAGTTAAGTGTTGAAGAAGGCGGAATTCCTGTCTTTAGACAAATTTTTGGGTCCTACAATGGACACCACTGTGCATATGTAAAGTTTAGAGCTTGTCGGACTGTGTCCTTGTGAGCAGTGGGTTTCACTGATACTGTGTGTTCAGCAATCGCGGATGTCTGTTGGACTACCCATTCCACATGGTGCTACATAACCAGGTGATCTAGTACTGTGGACAAATGACATACATCCAAAGATGCTGGTTAGCAACTGCTTCATATAAACCGCAGACATCCCAATGGGACATATCCGTCACTGTATTTCCAATATAACACCACGGAACATGTTGATTACCTATGTATTCATTTAACCATGTTGTCTTCATAGGTGGGAATGCCATAGTTTACATATCCTACGTGTCGTTGTGTGTGTGCCATTAGTATGTGTTCCACAGGTCGCACATCTGTTCCGCTGTATGGTAGCGGGTGCTCCTCAGTCTGTTGCTGGCAGATTGAGTGCTGTATGCCGGTGTTGGCACAGCGGTCCGACTTTGTATGTGGAATGTCAACTGCAGTCCCTATGTGTATTTCCTGTGTTATGCCTTACCGCGGCTGTGTAATTTACCGGGTTTGCGGTTGTGGGTGGCATCTTGGGCATCGGTTGTCCATCCATGACAATTGCCTACTGGACACTAGTATCGGCTGTACACATTTCACACCTGCATTTAGCATTCTCCAGTGGATGGTTTGCATCATTAGCGGATAGTATGGCAGGTGCTACACACATCCCTCCCACAGGCGGGACAAAGGATTGGCTGCGAAGCAACACCGGGCCCAGAGTCTACATACCCAGAATCCCTTGACTGCAACAATCAACAGTACCCATTACACATCCTTCATGTGTGCAGGACTGTGATGTGTATGCAGTTCTATGGACCCGGTACCCTGGGTATGTCTGTGCATCTGTGCTGCATTACATGGACAGCTATCATCAACATTGAACACACTTGCAGTGCATATGTGTACCTGTGACGACAATGGGTTCAGATGCGTATTGAAAGAAGGCGTGAATCTGGTGTGATGTCAATTTTGGGTCCGACAATGGACACCACTGTGCATATTTAAAGTGTAGAGCTTGTCGGACTGTGTCCTTGTGAGCAGTGGGATTCACTGATGCTGTGTGTTCAGCAATCGTGGATGTGTGCTTGACTACCCATACTGTGTTGTGCTACAGGAACCATGTCTTCCGACACCAGAAACCAATGCTATACATCCAATGTTGCAGGTTAACAACCACTTTCATACCATACCCAGAGGTCACGATTGGGAGGTATTGCCACTTTATTATCGGAACAACACACCCAGACTGTGTACATCATGGGAACTTTAGGCCAGTCTTACGGCCATTTCCAATTGTAATTAGCAGACACATGTCAATACATGTATGATAACACATATTGTCATGCAGAAGTTGATCTATGTTATTTGGACATTGGCTTCTGCTTTTGGCATCCGTTGCTGTGAGTGTTGCCAGTTACCATACACATTGCTTGCTCAGAGGCAGACTACACAATTCTGCGCTATTCTGTCGTCTCCTTTAAGGACCCTGAGCCAGTGGTGATGAATGCGGCAGCCACTGCATCAATCACATTGCCATCTACCAGTACCTACAGGACTGCATGAGCCAGTCATTCACTTACCCAACTGTGGTTCACTGTACCAATGCCAAGCATCCAGTGTGGTGTACCCCAGCCATACACAAAATGTACAACACGAGGAGGTGGCTACTACAAGGTGGAGCAGACACCTTGTGAGGTATGACACCCTTGGTCATCATATGTGTAGACTTACACACTGTCATGAAATAGTCCTGGGCACATTCCACAGATATACCTACATGGACCTGGCTAACAATCATACCACCTTCAGTTGCTATGCTGGACACCTGGGAGCTCACTCCCACATATGCTCTGACTGGGTTCACATAGAGGTGGGGTTTACTCAACATACACACATTGCCAACATACAGGCTGACAAGTCCAGTGAGGACATCTCCACACCCTCCCCCACACATGAGGAGATGTGTGTACCAGTGGTTTGTGGTCACCAAATGTTCTGTGACACACAGGTGGGACATGCTCTCTCCAGGGTAGTGGACATAGCATCCATGAGACCAGCTGGTGACCACGCTGTGTACTCCACTATCTCGGTTATGAATTGGACCCACGGTTAGGACAGCTATTTCTTTGTAGCCTCACCTCAGGTAGGGTACCCAGGTTGTGTCACATGGCAGCTGTAGTCCCGTCACAAGGCCAATACCTCCACTGAGGCTGGTTATTACTGTCCCATTACCCTGAGGAGACCTATCTGCAAAGACATGGGGAGGGATCATACTGTGGCTCGTACATGACTGCATAGGGGACATACTTACTTTGCCTCACACGGTTTGTCTTGTTCAGGGCGGTTCATGCCTTTAAAGCATGGTTGACATTTTCGGGACAGTCGCCCGAGGCCACTGATGGGGTGTTGCAGTCCATACAGCCTACCTCGACCTGGCAAAGCCCTTCATCACATTACCCCCTCAGGTATCGTTGATAAACCCATTGGCTGGGATGTGAACACGCACATCACAGAATGTGTTGTAAACTGTCTATGTGACACAACCCACACGGTCATAGTTGCTGGCAGCATATCAGACCTACTGCCTGTCACAAGTGGTGTCCCATGGGGCCCTTCCATGTCTGCACTCCTGTCATACACCTACATTTTCACGGTACAGGCACACACAGGGGTGCTATGGGCAACAGTGTTTGTAGATGACTGCAAAACAGGTGCCATAGTGGGACAGACATCTGACACAGATATCCTTGAAGGGGCCTCCCAGGTATGCATATCTGCTGTCAGGGACATGTCCCACAGCTAAATGCAACGTCATGCAACATCATACCTGTGGAGAACTACTAGGTCACCCTGTCCAGCATATAGGTGGCTGTCCACTCAGCACAGGGGTGATTACCAGGAATCAGGGGACAGTGTTTGGCGGTCACCATTCATTCCACACACACGTTGCTATCGTGGTTGTGTGGGTCTTCTACATTGCCCACCTGTTGGTGCAGGGATTCACATCTACATCAGGCTAGGTCATTGTCTCCTTGTACCCATTACGTGTTACACCTATGATCTACTACATTGCCCCATTCAGACTGTATCTGACCATACACCTACAGCAGCTGGGAAGCCCACATAGGTTGATTGTTGTACAGATGCAGGATGACACCATTTTGTGTAATGCTGCCCCACATGTAGGACCCTGCCACATCCGTCACATACCTGCTGTTTAGTGTTGACCTGTGCCTGACATACAAGGCCATGTCAACCCATATGTCATGTGTATGCTTCACCTACTGTATCCGCATCCCTCAGAATCACTAGGGCAGGTGACATTTACCTTGTCCACGGTCATTAATGGGATGTGTTTGGGTGACACATATATCACCCAGACACTCATTATGCTGTGGATGTACATCACAGTACATGTGAGACAGACATCCTTCCTAGCCTTGTTCGCAGCTATGTTGTCCATTGGATGGAGAATTGCAGGTATAGGCCAGGGATTACATCATTATCACTGCCTGACGGAGATACAGCAATATCATGGGTATTTCATCTGAAGCACAGAAGGTTGGCAAAGTCATCCTAACTATGGTGTAGTATTATGGCTGGGCCTGGGACGATGGCCTACCCTGTACCTATGGGCGTGTGAACCTATATTCATAGTTTGTCACATGTACAATTGTCTATCCACTATACTCTTTCGCCACTGTATATTTCTGTGGCACATGATTGTCCTCTGTATTACATGCAGGTATGCTGTGTGCGTTGCACATACGTCACAGTTGATGACAGTGTATCTGTGTCCCTAACACTGTGATACTGAGGACTACCACACATCCTTCACAGCATTACATGCATATGTCCATTCTATTCTTCTTTGGCCTATGGGGGGGTGTTAAGGCAAACATTACTCAAGTCCCTGTTTGTGCATGCTTCATGTTGGTGTTTGACCAGGCTCCGTTGCAGTCATGTGTTGGACAGTAGTGTGTCTGTGTGTTTGCCATGTGTTTTTATTGCCAGTACATCTGTGGGAGGTGTAGTTGGCACATGTTCCTCTTTGCAGGGACACCCATCCTGGGGTTTGTGTCATGCATCTGCACTTGCACGTGCCATATGTCCTGTACTATTCCCACAGTCGTGTATGCCTTCATGCACTACTACTGCGTGTTACTGGCTGTGTGTATGTGGTACACATGGACATTGTGATGTTTGGCTTGACCTATTCCCATGCTAGAGCGTAAACATCTGTCAATTAAGTCTTTTAAATCAAACTGTAACACTCATTCGTATTTTCAAAATGACACTCAGTAACACAGGAAGCTGGGATTAATAACATTTTACTACTGTGCAGCAGGAGGCAAAGGAGTATGCAGTAAAAGTTTAGACATTTGTTCAACTCTATACATGTTACATCTGTATGAGCATTCTGTATACTATCATCTTTTGCACACATTAATGATGTGGCCAGTCACAAGGCATTTACATTGCTAGAGTACAGAACATTGTATTCCTACAACAGTGCTCAGGTAATGCTTATTACATGTTTTCCCATGAGGATAGCCCAACCTTGCGAGCCACATATTCAGTTAGACTGTACTTTGGTAAATTCTGCTCTGTCACGGTTCCAACACTGTTCATATCCAGTCCTCACTCCGTGTCCTACTAGGTTCCTGTGTCTCTCTGCTGAGCAGCTGTACTCTGTGTTACAGCTCACAAGCCTATCCTCCTCAGTGGAAGGATGACAGATATACCTGTACATACATGTATTATTCTGTAACCGAGCAGATGAGTAATGCTGACTGACATACACCTGCTGCACTGGTTACTGCTAGGGTTAGGGTTCAATCACACTGCAGCTACACTACAAGCAATTACATGCATGAGAAGCTGTACTGCTATATTGTCAGGTAGAATAATATGCATTATACACTATTTGCTTCTAAAGTTGCGCGTCATATCTATGTTTAAATATGTATTTTGCTAACATTCTCCCTCCTTTGATTGCTTCTACTCTATCCAGAAACATATACAACATTATTTCATTCCCTAGCGTCTTCCTCTGTGGAGCGTTTAACTAGGCAAGTAATTTGATGTACATTGCAAGTAGGATTGCATTTTCTATTGACAAATACCACTACAGGTCTTGATACATAGTCGGGTACAGGTATGTGCCAGAGTCCCTGACTAATACTTACATGCACAGTATCCGCACTAGACACATGCTCCCAATGTGAGCAGAACAACACAAATGGCAATCATGATATTCAGTATGACTGACCCCATCCACCCAATGGTTTGTGGAAATGGTTGGCAGTGGGTTTGGGCCTGGTTCCGCCATGGATGACACCTGCCATATTACCTGTAGGTGGGCGTTGCTTTTGGTCTCTTCATGTGGTAGTTGGACACAGCGATCTTCTTCAGTAAGCGCGCGTACCAATTCTCAGCGCCGGTGCAGTGCAGTCGTGCACTATTACATTTTGTGACACAACAGTTCTCATTGCATCCAGTTCATCAGTCACATGTTCAGGGCGGGAAGTCACATTCATCCTTCCTCCGACAGGTTTGATAACTTCCTCTGTTCCTGATTGATTTCACTACTCCAGAAGCTGGGGTGTTCCAGCCCAGGTTGAGGCTGTCACTGAAGTCCATATGAATCGATATTCCTTTATCTCTTGCAGAAGACTGACATGTCAGAACAGCTTCCATTTCACCCACTGGATTAGTAGGTTTCTCGACTGTGTTCCCAGTTCTTGAGCTATATGTGTTATAGTTAGTTTAGCACCCACAGGCAATTGTCAGTATGTCATGTGACTGGAGCCAGATAACCCAAATAACAACTGCGGACCAATTCCCAGGTAACCATTGATATGCTTATTTCCCACAAACAACATAACAATATTCTACTTTATTACTGATGCGGGTTACCTCTGCATGTAACAAATTCCTGTCTCTAACAGAGGACTGTTTATACAATTCAGGATGTTTCTGCACATCCTTCAACATTGTTCTCATGATGTTTCAATACAAATTAGGGATGGTGCTACAAGTAGTACTGTGATCTTTGGCTGTTATATGACATAAGTAAGACACAGTTATGTTACAAATACTCCCACCAACTGAAACTGTATCATGTTTATGATAACATACAATTCCTTTTTGTGTAACAGGTAAGTACATTGCCACGTTGTCCTGTGATCTCACAGAACCTGTATCAAAGTGTAGATATTCACAAGTCTCAATCTATCCCCAAGGGGACAACATGCATCGGAAGTCCTCCATATGATGTAGGTATGGCAGTACAAACACAGCAATTTAATGTGTTCCTAGTCTCTATATGCACACGCATCATGCCTAGGTATCTGTTGAAGTGTGGAAGACACTCTGTGGCCAGTTCCTCGCGTCTCAGTATTTGTATCCGTGTAGTTATATGCAGGTAATGTCGGAAATTGTAGCGTAAACACAAACATGGTTAATAGGTGTATAATCATTAGGACAGCAAACATAAATGTCTTTGGGGTTTTTTTCTGGCGATACTGGTTGCCATTACCGGCGGGGGGGAATTCGAATTTAGGGACCTTGATTTCCCCCTATGTTTTCCACATTTTTTTCCCAAAGGCCACTTTTGGCATTTAGAATTGCCTACTGGACACTGATATAGGGCTAGCCACATTTCACACCCGCTTTTACCAGTATCTGGTGGATACTTTGCATCATTACTGGTGTGTAAGGCACGTGCTATACCCACATCCCTCCTACGGAGCGGGACAACGGAGTATCTGCCAAACAACACTGAGCACCACATTTGCATACCCAGACTCCCTTGACTGCAACAATCGACTGTACACATTACACATCCTTCATGTGTGCGGGACTGTGATGTGGACGCTGTTCTATGGACCCGGTACCCTGGGTATTTCTCTGCATCTGTGCTGCATTACATGGACAGCTATCAGCAACATTAAACACGCTTGCGGTGCATATGTGTACCTGGGACGACAATGAGTACAGGTACACATTGAAATAAGACATAATTTGGGTCTTTCCACAATTTTTGGGTCCTACAATGGACACCACTGTGCATATGTAAAATGTAGAGCTTGTCGGACTGTGTCCTTGTGAGCAGTGGGTTTCACCCGATACTGTGTGTTCAGCAATCGCGGATGTCTGTTGGACTACCCATTCCACATGGTGCTACATAACCAGGTGATTTAGTACTGTGGACAAATGACATACATCCAAAGATGCTGGTTAGCAACTGCTTCATATAAACCGCAGACATCCCAATGGGACATATCCGTCACTGTATTTCCAATATACCACCAACGGAACATGTTGATTACCTATGTATTCATTTAACCATGTTGTCTTCGTAGGTGGGAATGCCATAGTTTACATATCTTACGTGACGTTGTGTGTGTGCCATTAGTATGTGTTCCACAGGTCGCACATCTGTTCCGCTGTACGGTAGCGGGTGCTCCTCATTCTGTTGCTGGCAGATTGAGTGCTGTGTACGCCGGTGTTGGCACGACGGTCCGGCTTTGTATGTGGAATGTCAACTGTAGTCCCTATGTGTATTTCCTGTGTTATGCCTTACCGCGGCTATGTCATTTACCTGGGTTTGCAGTTGTGGGTGCCATCCTGGCCATACGGGTGTCCATCCATGACAATTGCCTACTGGACACTAGTATAGGGCTATACACATTCCACACCTACATTTAGCATTCTCCGGTGTATAGTTTGCATTATTAGCGGAGAGTAAGGCAGGTGCTACGCACATCCCTCCCACAGGGCGCGAGAAAGGATTGCCTGCGAAACAACACCGAGCACAGAGTCTACATACCCAGAATCCCTTGACTGCAACAATTGACAGTACCCATTACACATCTGTCATGTGTGCGGGACTGTGATGTGGACGCAGTTCTATGGACCCGGTACCCTGGGTATTTCTGTGCATCTGTGCTGCATTACATGGACAGCTATCAGCAACATTAAACACGCTTGCGGTGCATATGTGTACCTGTGACGACAATGAGTTCAGTTAAGTGTTGAAAGAAGGCGGAATTCCTGTCTTTAGACAAATTTTTGGGTCCTACAATGGACACCACTGTGCATATGTAAAGTTTAGAGCTTGTCGGACTGTGTCCTTGTGAGCAGTGGGTTTCACTGATACTGTGTGTTCAGCAATCGCGGATGTCTGTTGGACTACCCATTCCACATGGTGCTACATAACCAGGTGATCTAGTACTGTGGACAAATGACATACATCCAAAGATGCTGGTTAGCAACTGCTTCATATAAACCGCAGACATCCCAATGGGACATATCCGTCACTGTATTTCCAATATAACACCACGGAACATGTTGATTACCTATGTATTCATTTAACCATGTTGTCTTCATAGGTGGGAATGCCATAGTTTACATATCCTACGTGCCGTTGTGTGTGTGCCATTAGTATGTGTTCCACAGGTCGCACATCTGTTCCGCTGTATGGTAGCGGGTGCTCCTCAGTCTGTTGCTGGCAGATTGAGTGCTGTGTACGCCGGTGTTGGCACAGCGGTCCGACTTTGTATGTGGAATGTCAACTGCAGTCCCTATGTGTATTTCCTGTGTTATGCCTTACAGCGGCTGTGTAATTTACCGGGTTTGCGGTTGTGGGTGGCATCTTGGGCATACGGTTGTCCATCCATGACAATTGCCTACTGGACACTAGTATAGGGCTGTACACATTTCACACCTGCATTTAGCATTCTCCAGTGGATGGTTTGCATCATTAGCGGATAGTATGGCAGGTGCTACACACATCCCTCCCACAGGGCGGGACAAAGGATTGGCTGCGAAGCAACACCGGGCCCAGAGTCTACATACCCAGAATCCCTTGACTGCAACAATCAACAGTACCCATTACACATCCTTCATGTGTGCAGGACTGTGATGTGTACGCAGTTCTATGGACCCAGTACCCTGGGTATTTCTGTGCATCTGTGCTGCATTACATGGACAGCTATCATCAACATTGAACACGCTTGCAGTGCATATGTGTACCTGTGGCGACAATGGGTTCAGGTACGTATTGAAAGAAGACGTGAATCTGGTGTGATGTCAATTTTTGGGTCCGACAATGGACACCACTGTGCATATTTAAAGTGTAGAGCTTGTCGGACTGTGTCCTTCTGAGCAGTGGGTTTCACTGATGCTGTGTGTTCAGCAATCGTGGATGTGTGCTTGACTACCCATACTGTGTTGTGCTACAGGAACCATGTCTTCCGACACCAGAAACCAATGCTATACATCCAATGTTGCAGGTTAACAACCACTTTCATACCATACCCAGAGGTCACGATTGGGAGGTATTGCCACTTTATTATCGGAACAACACCCCAGACTGTGTACATCATGGGAACTTTAGGCCAGTCTTACCGGCCATTTCCAATTGTAATTAGCAGACACATGTCAATACATGTATGATAACACATATTGTCATGCAGAAGTTGATCTATGTTATTTGGACATTGGCTTCTGCTTTTGGCATCCGTTGCTGTGAGTGTTGCCAGTTACCATACACATTGCTTGCTCAGAGGCAGACTACACAATTCTGCGCACTACTGTGGTCTCCTTTAAGGACCCTGAGCCAGTGGTCGATGGTACGGCAGCCACTGCATCAATCACATTTGCCATCTACCAGTACCTACAGGACTGCATGAGCCAGTCATTCACTTACCCAACTGTGGTTCACTGTACCAATGCCAAGCATCCAGTGTGGTGTACCCCAGCCATACACAAAATGTACAACACGAGGAGGTGGCTACTACAAGGTGGAGCAGACACCTTGTGAGGTATGACACCCTTGGTCATCATATGTGTAGACTTACACACTGTCATGAAATAGTCCAGGGCACATTCCACAGATATACCTACATGGACCTGGCTAACAATCATACCACCTTCAGTTGCTATGCTGGACACCTGGGAGCTCACTCCCACATATGCTCTGACTGGGTTCACATAGAGGTGGGGTTTACTCAACATACACACATTGCCAACATACAGGCTGACAAGTCCAGTGAGGACATCTCCACACCCTCCCCCACACATGAGGAGATGTGTGTACCAGTGGTTTGTGGTCACCAAATGTTCTGTGACACACAGGTGGGACATGCTCTCTCCAGGGTAGTGGACATAGCATCCATGAGACCAGCTGGTGACCCTGCTGTGTACTCCACTATCTCGGTTATGAATTGGACCCACAGTTAGGACAGCTATTTCTTTGTAGCCTCACCTCAGGTAGGGTACCCAGGTTGTGTCACATGGCAACTGTAGTCCCACGTCACAAGGCCAATACCTCCACTGAGGCTGGTTATTACTGTCCCATTACCCTGAGGAGACCTATCTGCAAAGACATGGGGAGGGATCATACTGTGGCTCGTACATGACTGCATAGGGGACATACTTACTTTGCCTCACACACGGTTTGTCTTGTTCAGGAGCGGTTCATGCCTTTAAAGCATGGTTGACATTTTCGGGACAGTCGCCGAGGCCACTGATGGGGTGTTGCAGTCCATACAGCCTACCTCAACCTGGCAAAGCCCTTCATCACATTACCCCCCTCAGGTATCGTTGATAAACCCATTGGCTGGGATGTGAACACGCACATCACAGAATGTGTTGTAAACTGTCTATGTGACACAACCCACACGGTCATAGTTGCTGGCAGCATATCAGACCTACTGCCTGTCACAAGTGGTGTCCCATGGGGCCCTTCCATGTCTGCACTCCTGTCATACACCTACATTTTCACGGTACAGGCACACACAGGGGTGCTATGGGCAACAGTGTTTGTAGATGACTGCAAAACAGGTGCCATAGTGGGACAGACATCTGACACAGATATCCTTGAAGGGGCCTCCCAGGTATGCATATCTGCTGTCAGGGACATGTCCCACAGCTAAATGCAACGTCATGCAACATCATACCTGTGGAGAACTACTAGGTCACCCCTGTCCAGCATATAGGTGGCTGTCCACTCAGCACAGGGGTGATTACCAGGAATCAGGGGACAGTGTTTGGCGGTCACCATTCATTCCACACACACGTTGCTATCGTGGTTGTGTGGGTCTTCTACATTGCCCACCTGTTGGTGCAGGGATTCACATCTACATCAGGCTAGGTCATTGTCTCCTTGTACCCATTCGTGTTACACCTATGATCTACTACATTGCCCCATTCAGACTGTATCTGACCATACACCTACAGCAGCTGGGAAGCCCACATAGGTTGATTGTTGTACAGATGCAGGATGACACCATTTTGTGTAATGCTGCCCCACATGTAGGACCCCTGCCACATCCGTCACATACCTGCTGTTTAGTGTTGACCTGTGCCTGACATACAAGGCCATGTCAACCCATATGTCATGTGTATGCTTCACCTACTGTATCCGCATCCCTCAGAATCACTAGGGCAGGTGACATTTACCTTGTCACGGTCATTAATGGGATGTGTTTGGGTGACACATATATCACCCAGACACTCATTATGCTGTGGATGTACATCACAGTACATGTGAGACAGACATCCTTCCTAGCCTTGTTCGCAGCTATGTTGTCCATTGGATGGAGAATTGCAGGTATAGGCCAGGGATTACATCATTATCACTGCTTGGCGGAGATACAGCAATATCATGGGTATTTCATCTGAAGCACAGAAGGTTGGCAAAGTCATCCTAACTATGGTGTAGTATTATGGCTGGGCCTGGGACGATGGCCTACCCTGTACCTATGGACGTGTGAACCTATATTCATAGTTTGTCACATGTACAATTGTCTATCCACTATACTCTTTCGCCACTGTATATTTCTGTGGCACATGATTGTCCTCTGTATTACATGCAGGTATGCTGTGTACGTTGCACATACGTCACAGTTGATGACAGTGTATCTGTGTCCCTAACACTGTGATACTGAGGACTACCACACATCCTTCACAGCATTACATGCATATGTCCATTCTATTCTTCTTTGGCCTATGGGGGTGTTAAGGCAAACATTACTCAAGTCCCTGTTTGTGCATGCTTCATGTTGGTGTTTGACCAGGCTCCGTTGCAGTCATGTGTTGGACAGTAGTGTGTCTGTGTGTTTGCCATGTGTTTTATTGCCAGTACATCTGTGGGAGGTGTAGTTGGCACATGTTCCTCTTTGCAGGGACACCCATCCTGGGGTTTGTGTCATGCATCTGCACTTGGCACGTGCCATATGTCCTGTACTATTCCCACAGTCGTGTATGCCTTCATGCACTACTACTGCGTGTTACTGGCTGTGTGTATGTGGTACACATGGACATTGTGATGTTTGGCTTGACCTATTCCCATGCTAGAACGTAAACATCTGTCAATTAAGTCTTTTAAATCAAACTGTAACACTCATTCGTATTTTCAAAATGACACTCAGTAACACAGGAAGCTGGGATTAATAACATTTTACTACTGTGCAGCAGGAGGCAAAGGAGTATGCAGTAAAAGTTTAGACATTTGTTCAACTCTATACATGTTACATCTGTATGAGCATTCTGTATACTATCATCTTTTGCACACATTAATGATGTGGCCAGTCACAAGGCATTTACATTGCTAGAGTACAGAACATTGTATTCCTACAACAGTGCTCAGGTAATGCTTATTACATGTTTTCCCATGAGGATAGCCCAACCTTGCGAGCCACATATTCAGTTAGACTGTACTTTGGTAAATTCTGCTCTGTCACGGTTCCAACACTGTTCATATCCAGTCCTCACTCCGTGTCCTACTAGGTTCCTGTGTCTCTCTGCTGAGCAGCTGTACTCTGTGTTACAGCTCACAAGCCTATCCTCCTCAGTGGAAGGATGACAGATATACCTGTACATACATGTATTATTCTGTAACCGAGCAGATGAGTAATGCTGACTGACATACACCTGCTGCACTGGTTACTGCTAGGGTTAGGGTTCAATCACACTGCAGCTACACTACAAGCAATTACATGCATGAGAAGCTGTACTGCTATATTGTCAGGTAGAATAATATGCATTATACACTATTTGCTTCTAAAGTTGCACGTCATATCTATGTTTAAATATGTATTTTGCTAACATTCTCCCTCCTTTGATTGCTTCTACTCTATCCAGAAACATATACAACATTATTTCATTCCCTAGCGTCTTCCTCTGTGGAGCGTTTAACTAGGCAAGTAATTTGATGTACATTGCAAGTAGGATTGCATTTTCTATTGACAAATACCACTACAGGTCTTGATACATAGTCTCGGGTACAGGTATGTGCCAGAGTCCTGACTAATACTTACATGCACAGTATCCCGCACTAGACACATGCTCCCAATGTGAGCAGAACAACACAAATGGCAATCATGATATTCAGTATGACTGACCCCATCCACCCAATGGTTTGTGGAAATGGTTCGGCAGTGGGTTTGGGCCTGGTTCCGCCATGGATGACACCTGCCATATTACCTGTAGGTGGGCGTTGCTTTTGGTCTCTTCATGTGGTAGTTGGACACAGCGATCTTCTTCAGTAAGCGCGCACGTACCAATTCTCAGCGCCACGGTGCAGTCGTGCACTATTACATTTTGTGACACAACAGTTCTCATTGCATCCAGTTCATCAGTCACATGTTCAGGGCGGGAAGTCACATTCATCCTTCCTCCGACAGGTTTTGATAACTTCCTCTGTTCCTGATTGATTTCACTACTCCAGAAGCTGGGGTGTTCCAGCCCAGGTTGTGGCGCTGTCACTGAAGTCCATATGAATCGATATTCCTTTATCTCTTGCAGAAGACTGACATGTCAGAACAGCTTCCATTTCACCCACTGGATTAGTAGGTTTCTCGACTGTGTTCCCAGTTCTTGAGCTATATGTGTTATAGTTCGTTTCGCACCCACAGGCAATTGTACAGTATGTCATGTGACTGGAGCCAGATAACCCAAATAACAACTGCGGACCAATTCCCAGGTAACCATTGATATGCTTATTTCCCACAAACAACATAACAATATTCTACTTTATTACTGATGCGGGTTACCTCTGCATGTAACAAATTCCTGTCTCTAACAGAGGACTGTTTATACAATTCAGGATGTTTCTGCACATCCTTCAACATTCTTCTCATGATGTTTCAATACAAATTAGGGATGGTGCTACAAGTAGTACTGTGATCTTTGGCTGTTATATGACATTCGTAAGACACAGTTATGTTACAAATACTCCCACCAACTGAAACTGTATCATGTTTATGATAACATACAATTCCTTTTTGTGTAACAGGTAAGTACATTGCCACGTTGTCCTGTGATCTCACAGAACCTGTATCAAAGTGTAGATATTCACAAGTCTCAATCTATCCCCAAGGGGACAACATGCATCGGAAGTCCTCCATATGATGTAGGTATGGCAGTACAAACACAGCAATTTAATGTGTTCCTAGTCTCTATATGCACCGCATCATGCCTAGGTATCTGTTGAAGTGTGGAAGACACTCTGTGGCCAGTTCATCACGTATCAGTATTTGTATCCGTGTAGTTATATGCAGGTAATGTCCCGGAAATTATAGCGTAAACACAAACATGGTTAATAGGTGTATAATCATTAGGACAGCAAACATAAATGTCTTTGGGGTTGCTTTGTATTGTTATACAGTCTTCGCCGGGTGATTCGGGCTCTTTGGTATATCAGCTACAAGATGTCAATCAGACTTGATATCCTTTACCAGTTTGAGAAATGTGAGGTGGACCCAGGGCGACCCCTCTGCAAACTTTACTGCGGTGGCGTTGACAACAGTACCGGTACAGACATTCGCACTGTCCACTTGGCAATAATGTTCTTTGGATAACAGTGACATACACACAGGATACTGGTGTCAGCTATGCTTCCGTCTTCGTTTGCTCTTATCTGTAACAGACTTTAACTGAAGAACAGTGTTACTAGTTAACAATCCTCTCATGTCACCTACTACTGAGTCATCGACCTCCGGCTCTGCAGGCATGACAGCTTTCCACTCTGGCACATGATATGCCATTCCACATACTACTTCGAAGTGGGTGCAACACTTTACATTTGGAACTGTTGTCATGCTCAGCAATGCTAGAGGTAGACAGCTCATGTAACTCGTCTGGATGTCACCCACCAAACTCCTCTACTTATTTCTCGGGATCCCATTCTGGCGCCAGCAATCGTGCTGAGTGTGGGTTGTACATGCAATTGACATTCATGGTGTCTGAAGTAATCCCCAGGTAGCGTGATTGTCTGGTTAACTACATGTGTTCTATTGTCACTGTAGCTTCTTTACAGCATGCCAGATCTAGGGATACTTAATTTTACTGGCACCTTTGCCACTGCTGCTGCATCCGGATTAATGGTTGGGAATGCTTCTACCCATTTTGATTATATATATGTGTAATCGCTAAACAGTATTTGTTCCCTTCACATTTATGCAGATGTATGAACTCCATACAAATAATACGGAGCAGTTATGGTGGTGTAGGTAAACTCACTCCCTTCGGTTTAAATACTCCCTGTGCATGATATCTACGGCAAGCGTGACACGCTGCTCATGAGGTTTGTATGTGGTTCGTAATTCCGTATGTTAGGGGTATTCTGTTAACCAAATGTACCATCCCCCCTGTTGAGACATGTCTCTACCCATGGCTCCACAAAGCCGCATATCTGAATATATTAGGCGTTAATATTGGCTTTCTCACTGTGGATATGTGCAGTCCGTGTTCAAGGATTGCTCCTCGTCATAACCACGTCGGCTTTTCTGCTTTCGTAGTTGCTGTTTGCATTGTTTGTACAGTTTCTACATCTAAACTGTCTGAGGTTTGTCATTCCTCATTCACACAGACACTTTCCAACTGTGGCGCTGCTTGTTTTGCAGGTGCATGAGCTCATGCCTCAACTTTCCTACTGTTATCCTGTTGCTTTCTATGCCCTGCACATTTACAATTACCTACTTCAGTGGGTAACTGCATGTAGTCTAATGCATTCAGGTTCGTATGCGCATGATTAATCGGTTTACCGGTGGATGTTATCATTCCCTATTCTTCCACTGCTGCTCATAAACATGCACTGCACAGACAACAGAATGACTATCGGGACATATGTCCACACATCAGTTTTCGCTACAGTACAAGCACGTGTTAAAGCTATCTATTCTGCTGCTTGAGCAGACACGTTATGCTGCAGGGTTTGGCCGTCTACAATGTCATTATCAATAACTACTGCATAAACTACTTCATTCGTTCCTGTAGGACTCTGTCTACATGATCCGTACACATTAACTGTCACCTCTGCATCATCTAAGGGTATATCAGTGTTATCATGTCTGTGTGTAGTTATTTAATCCATTTCGTATAGGCGACTGTGTGGTGTGCCATACACAGGTGTCGGACGTGACGTTGATAGGTTTAATGTTGTACAACGTTCAATCACCATGTGAGGTTGACTCAGTGGTATGGTCAAACATGACAAATGTCTAGCACGGGTCAGGAATGCTATCTTCTCTTGCAGCAGATTGATCGCAACTGCATGAGACATTCTCACAGTGAGAGGGTGGTCTAGTAACATTACGGCCGGGGCCTGTACTGCCATGGGTGCTACAACAACTGCCTGTACACAATGTGGCACTGACCATGCCACAGTGTCCAACTGCAATGAGTAGTCAGCTATTTAGCGTTGCTTACTTCCCTGCTGTTGCATCAAGACTGGCGTCACATATCTCCGCTTACAATCTACGGTCTGACAACATGTGTTATGATTATTCACGAGACCTACTACAGCTGTTGAGGCTATCAATCGTTCTAGTCTGCAGAGCGCTGTTTCTGCTACTGTAATCCGATTGTACTATGTGTTGTGCTGCCATAGGTGTATTAAAGGTTAAGGCAAACAATACAGCGGATTCCACAGCATTGTTTGGTATCCAGATTTAACAAGTGTTAGTCGGCCCAGACAGGACATCATTCCCTTCTTGTTAGTTGGCTTGGGTGCTTATTATATTGCTACCTTCCTATCGTCATGTGATGTTCTACCCTACTTGGATACCAGATATGCCTGGTACTTGACCTGTATTCTCTGTAGTTGCAATTTATGCTTGCTTACTTTATGTCCCTGTTCTGCTGATTATCTCAATAATGCTATTGTATCTTCCATACATTGCTGCTGGGTAGGGGCCGCAAGCAGAATATCATCCAAATAAAGTAGAACTTGACTGGCCCGGGTGGAGTTAACACCGGAATGTAGCTAGCCATCCCCTGTGAGAATATCGTTGTACTTTCACAGTAGCCCCGCGATAGCCGGGTATGGCTGTATCTGTCACCCTGACTGTACATGCAAAGCAATACGGACTATGTGGATGTATAGGTATTGCAAAGTAAGCATAGCTTATATGTACCACGGTAAGATACTTCTGTGGCATGTTCATAGCATTGAATATAGTGTGTGGGTCTGGCACCAACGCTACCCTAAGTATTCTTACATGATTTACAGCTTGTACATACTGTACCATCCGCCATTCCCCTTTTGGTTTCCGATCAGGAGATACAGGGGTATTGCATGGTGAATAGCGATTACTTTGTGGATGAAATTCCCTCTATGACTTTACAGATATCTTCTGGTGTCCACGGTCTATACGCTACGGGGGTTGGGTCCTGGCCTTCCTGTCCTGCATGAGGGTTCGGTACTTCAATTAATTGACAGATATCCTCACTCTGTTTTAGTACTGTGTTCTTACTCGGGTGTCCCTAGGTATGTTACGTGTTCGGGATGTGGTTTCAATAGCTTCTATTACATTTGTTCGTTGTGCTACCTCTGTTGACACAGGATAACGTGTGGGGACTAGCCTGCCCTCCCGCTTAATATCCTGGATGTGGTATCGGAGGTGGTGGGGGTTGGGGGGGGGGGGGCTATCGGTACTACTGTATTATGATCTTCTCTGTATACGTATGATGCTTAGCCATTTGTAGTGTTCTATTCCCTTGATTACACTACCTCAGTCCACCGATGTGCATAGCGGATACCCAATTGTCGCTGTTTTGTCGCCTGCACATCTTAGGGCTGCCACCTTTTCCAATGCACAATGTGGGACATTAGTGTTGAGCGTGTAATTTGCCTGGAGAATGCATACCCACGGCCAGTACATAGGACAGGAATTCACGTTTTGCCAGGAGGCGACCAATTGTTGTAGCATTTCAGTTGCTTATTCTGTTTATTATTATATTTTGCTGTTCCACATACAAATTTACTGTTTTATGCTACCATTTTGATATATATCTGGGAAATGTTTGTCCTGAGATATCAGGACATTTGACATTGTTCGGTTTGTTTACAGGACACGGCTGGCCAGAGAGGGACTATCCCTCTCAGGGTGGAACAGGTGTTTACCTTGGAACATATGCATCAAATTTTCAGGGATTACAATGTTTCAGTAACGATATTTTGCGTAATATACCATCAATGTCATATTTATTACCCCATTTTGCTGCGTAACTCACATTATGTGCTCTCTGCGATTGCATATTCTTCCGTCACCCGTCAAGCGCGGATCACATGATGTGTTGCTTCAATAATCTCCCATATCCTCTACACGACTGCTCGTACCCTTCTGTCATACCACGTGGTGTCTCCTTCCCTGTATCCACTGTAGTGTCTACAATCACTATTTACTCTGCTGTGTGTTCCCCTGACCTATGTTCAGATTTAACAGTATGTGGGTAGGTCTTGACCCGATATCACTACTGTTAACAGAAACACAATGTAGTCTGGTCCCTGATCTACAATACACACAAAAAGGCAGACACTCCTTACCTGGGCCTCCTGTTTACGGCTGCACGTTTTCTTCTTGGGATCCACTTTCCCGCTTTTCAGCCACAGATCAGACAGTAAACAGCCTCTTTACACACAACAATTCAGTCGGAGGTCTTTTCATTCAAGCAGAACCATTTATGCATATTCTCCAGCGTACATGTCTAACCAGCCATGTACTCTGACCTGTAACTTACCAAGGGAATTCGGATTACAAGGATCACAATGTGAAATAAGTTGTTACAACCAGACTGTAGTTATCAGTAGGCTTTTCTAAGTGACAGCCGATAACACAGGAGGCTCGGGTTCGAAAGTTTTAGTAGTGTACACAGGCAGGCTAAATAATATACAGTCCAAGTATGAGAGTTTTGTCTGACTCTTTACAGTAAGCAGTTTCTTTATATAGTGTTTACAATCAGCTTTTGCCCACCTTACTGGCGTGGTCGGTCACAGGGCATTTCCATCACTATGGTCCGCAATAGTCTATACATACGTGGGTGCTGGGGTCGTGCTTTTAAAATGTTTTCCCATGGGAATAACACAGCCTTGCAAGGCACCTTGTACATTACAGTATCCTTTTGTGATTGTAGCTGTTTCAAGGACCCTAGACTGTTACGATACAGTGGACAGTTAATTTCTTAATCGTTGCTTTGTCTCTCTGGTAAGGAGTTGTACTGCTATCTTCGATAGAGCTCACAAGGCCATCCTCCTCTGGGGAAGGAGTGCTGTTATGCATGTACATACATTTATTGTTCTGTAACCCAGCAAATTATTAATGATGACAGACATGAGCCTGCTGTACTGCTTACTGCCAGGTTCAGAATTCCATCACAGTACAGCTTAGCTTCACCAATTACATGCAGGCTTAGTTCTACTGCCATATTATGCGGTACAATTCAATGCATTATATAGTATTTCGAGTGTAAACTGGAACTTCATATGTGTTTCTATATATTTTCGAACAACATCCATCCGCCATATGCATGTTGTTCCGTCCTTTACCTTGACCGTGTGTATTTGTCCGTCCAGCTACGCTAATCTCCACATGTGATGTCCCAGCTTCCCCTTCTTTGCCTGTAGCACCCTGTTAGGACGTCCTGTTTGGTAGGCACCTGTTCCGCTATATGTGATCGACTTCACTGCATAGATAATCATCGATGCGGTGGTCCAACGACCCGACTTGTCCACATGTGTACAGTTATGTGCACCGTGTCGTATGCAAACCTAGATGGTTTGGGCGGGTACATACTACATGCGGGATGTACACATTCTGCTGACACATTCACATGCAGCCATTTACATATCTGTACCTGCGGTGGGTTGGTGACATGTGGGGTACGTATTTGCCTGCGTGGCATTGCCTAACACAAACATCTTACCACAGTTCAGGTATGCACATTGTGTGTGGTTGTATAGCTGCACACGGATGCTAGCAGGTTTGGGTGCAGAGGTATACATGGGTGGGACTGACATGTACAATGAGGCTATTGTGTAGTACATCCGAATGCATGGGTTCTGCTTCTGGATATTACACTTCATCATGCGCCATCCAGTGTATGCAACAGAGGCGTTGCTGGGTGTGGGATATGTTGCTATGCACATGTTTGCCTGTGTTTGAGGTATCTTGCTTCCTTACTGTTGTTATGTGAACACAGCTACCCGGCTATGTACTCTCACTACTGCTTGTGACCATTATGGTTGGCACCTTTTCCAGTGCCCATAGTGGGGCATGTTATGTGGAAACTTTGGGATTTGCAGGACTACACATACCCACGGCTAGTGCGGTTGACAGATCTTCACTTGTTTGCCATACTATAAGCTTATTCTGTAAGCATTTGGGTTCCTTATTTATTTTCTTATGCCATGTCTGTGTTTCATATCGTAATGTATATGTTTTATGCTACTATTACATGTATATTGCGGGAATTTGCGTGGCAGGGGATCGGAGGTCATTTTCCATTTTTACGATTGTTGCAGGGACACGACTGTCCAATCAGGGACTGTCCATGGCACATTGGGACAGCAGGTAACCCTGGTGACCATGCCCATGTCGCTACTGGGGTTTCCACCTTTTCCAGTTTCCGATCTGGGATATTTCCGGGACTCACATCTGACTTTACAGGCCGACACATACAAGCGGTCACTATATAGCATAGAACTTCACTTGTTTGCCTAAATAATATGCTTATTGTTGTGGCAATTTGCTTGCTTATTCTGTTTCTTGTGTCATGTAGGTATTTCTGTTACAGAAATAACCAATTCATGCTACCATTACATTAAATACGGGATATCATTGTGTCCTACAATCGTAGCACATCAGCCATTTCTAATCGTTTTTTCGGGACACAACTGGCCATGGAGAGACTGCCACAACCAAAGTGGGACAGGTGGTGACCTTAGTCGCTGCTCCTATGTCGGTGCGGCGCGCTGACATCTTGGCTGTACACCTTCTCTGAGTGTAAACACTGGCGGTGCATTGCGGGACGACAGCGGTCTTATCGTATCCTTTGCTCCTTGGGCGGGTACACTTATGCCTTCGTGGCTTCTATTTGCTTCTCCGTTAATTTGGGACGGGGACTATGTTGCATACTGTACGTGCGTTTCATTCTGCACAGGACCTGGCTGCTGCCATTACTATTGTGGGCGGACAGTGGCTGTCAGCACATTAGGTTGCTCACCTCATGCCGGCTTAGACACGCCTCCAGATGCATCCTACCTGGCCTCGCTCACGTACACTACGCACGTGTCTGTGATTCCGGTGCACTCTCATTAATATGTATATGGTGCTACTGCGCCGGCTATTCCATGCACCGCCGGCGCAGGCCTTACGCCGGCCTTGCGCCGAGCTTCATGAATCCCGGGGTGGATTATTAAACTTGGAGGGCTTTTTTCACCAAGAATGAAAGAGGACCTTTAATTATTTGAATTAATTAGTGGGAGGGTTGGACATAATCATCTTGATTTAATTACATCTGTGTGTGTATATATATATATATATATATATATATATTGTGTTTCAAGTACGTCATTTGTATTCTAACACACTGAGGAAGGCCTTAGGGCCGAAACCGGTTTGTAATTTTTATTTAGTGTAATTTCGACACTAAAATGGTCATTACACTGCTGAATGATTAAAGTATATACTGGATCCCTCATAAAGAGTGCTAGCCATTTTTTTGCTGTTATTGTTGATCCCTCATCTACTCCCAAATAGTTATATACTACCTCCTGCTCAGGTTCCACTATATCACATTCCTGTCCCAGGTTGATATTTTCTTGGTGTTGCTGCTTTCCTGTTGTAAATGTTGCTTTTACACATTTATCAAGACCAAATGGCATGCTTATATCACCTGAGAAAGTTGTAACTATCTGCAGTTGTGTTTTCAACTCTTCATGTCATGAACTATAAAGTTTTAAGTCATACACAAAAAGTAAATGAGAAACCTTCATCAAACAAGGTTGTTTTTTGGGAGCCAAATTTTAACCATAGTCTATTTTGTTAAGCAAACAGCTTAACGGGTTAAGGGCATGCCAAAATAGCAGTGGTGATCAAGAATCATCCTGGAATATCCCCCTTTAAATTTTTATCACTGGGATAATGATTTGCCCTTTGCCATGGCTGAACTGCAAATTAGGTTTCCACTATTTTATAGCCACTGTAATGTAATTGATCAATATAGGATGTATCTTATACATCTGTGAGTATTCCTTTATCCACAAATGTGAGATGTTGTCAAATGCTTTTTTGTAATGTATCCATGCCATATTTAAATTCTTTCCCTTTTTACAATTATCTAGTATGGCTTTATTTAGCAACAAATGACCCTTTGTTCAATATAACTTTCTTTTGTTACTCTTTTCTTCTATTGCCATAATTGTTTTTTTTTTAAATTACTATAAAGTCTGTCTGCGTCAGTTCCAGTATATAGTTTTTATATTGTCAGAAGGCAAGTTATTGTTCTATAGTTCTTAGGATGGCTTGCAGGTTCACTCTTAAGAAAAAGTGTATTGTTTTTCCTGCTCTTAACCAGGTTGGTGTCTGCTCGGGATGTACATACAAGCAATTCTTACTCAGGGTTAAATCTTTGTGTAAAAAGGTGCTAATGCTTTTACCAGATGTTATGTTCTGTATCTGGGTCTGGGGTTTTCCAGTCAGGAGATTTTCTTAATTTATTCTCAATTTCTCTGGTCATTACTTCATTCCATTTCATATCCTCTACATTATCTTCATTCCATTTCATATCCTCTACATTATTATCCCTTGCTGTTTTTTTTTTTATTCTTCTATCCAGTCAGCATCTTTAGTATTATATTCAACATAGCATTCATAAATACTTCTCCAAAATGTGCCCATTTCTTCCTTTTTGGTGGTGTTTCTATTACTTATTCTATGTTTCCTAATTCTCTATAAAATCTGCTTGGGTCATCAATGAATTGCTTATTTTGTATTTTTCTTTTATATTTAGCTGTACACCTTCTAGGTTTTTCTGCTAATGCTATTTTTAGTTTATTATTGGCAACAGTTTATGACAAATCTTGGTCTGTTTTTTTTTTGTGCATTACTTTTACACATCTATCTTTCCAAGTACTTTTGATAATCTGTTCTCTTTTCTATATTCTTCTAACAGTGCTACTTCTTGACTTAATTCCTCTATTCCTGATAATATTTCATGACGTCATGGTGGCATTTTACTTGTTTCCTTCCTTTCCCTTGTTACTTTACATTTTTGTGGTAGCACTTTGTCCATTGATAATTTAGCTGCACAGTAATATAGTCTATTTGTTTCTGTTATATCACATTAATTTATCTTAACAGTCTTGATTACTGTGTTCATATTTTTTACTAATCTTTTCACATTTTGGGTCTTCTGTTTTCTGCAATCTATCTATATTAAATCAAGCAGGTCTTCCCTTAAATCATGTTCTTCTAGATTGACAGCGCCTTCTTTGCTCCTGTGAGTATTCTACAGAAAGTTCCAGACCATTTTTTTGTGACATATCCTCTTTAGATGCACTATGTTTCATTTACTGCTACTTGATATGTTATGTTTGGCCCATTATTCAGCAATAATACCTGTGTCAGAGTTGCCACTGTTTCCAGCTCAATCCCTTGCTGTGCAACTTCAATTTGAATGTTGCACCTGTCTCCTACAGGAGATTCCAGAACATCACCTTGTTGCAAATCTTCTTCAGATGCCTCCTGATCCACCTGTTGCTTCCCTAATCTAACAAACTGTAATTCCAGTATGTTGTGACATTCAGTGTGTCATATTCTCTATACTATATCTTTCACTCTGCAGATAATCTTTTTTATAACTTTCAAAAGTCTGTGGGTTTCATTCTTTATATTTTCACATTTCCACTGCCGCTTATTTTTCAGGTGGTCCAAAGCTTCTTTGTCTATGTAATGTTTTTCATAAATCTGCTGTATTAATGAATCTTTTCATCTAATTTCTCTTTTAATCATTTTATTATCTTCTATTTGGACATTACGTTTCTTTTGCAATAGTATCAATACATAATTTCTTCTTCTTTATCCTGACTAGTCCACGTTGTCATCTTTATTGATCTTTTTTTGTCCTGTCAATTTTTGTGTTCTTTGAGAACAATTTCATATGCTGACTTGTTTATAGGTTTAGGAAGTTTACCAGTAGAGTAAATACAAATTTACATATTTGTACAAATAAAACCTGATGACATATCACTGATTCAAGCCCCCAGAAAAGTATTTGAAGCACTCATAAGTAACACAGAATGGAATATGAAGAGAATGGAAACATGTCATTAAAAAGCAACTGAAATCAATAAAATGGATGAATAGTCCTATAAAGAAACAACACGATTAGCATTCATATGGAGCAAAACCGAATTATTAAAAGAGAACATTATCCATCACATACAATGGATGAAGTGGTCTCAAGAATGCCAAATGCTGAGTTTATTTCCATACTGGATACAAACCATGTTTTGAGGAAGTAAAGTTAGATGAAACAATCTACAGATTATCTACTCACTACTTCATATGTACTCCAAGTACATATGCCTTAGAGTTCTGTTTACTATTTCATTAGCACAAGATGTATTTTGGTGTTTCATTGGCACAAGAGGTTTAACAAACAGTTATTCCCCTAGTAACTAAATTATGCTGTTTTAATCTAGTCAGAGAAAATGTTGTATAGATTATAATAGCATAATTTCAAGTAAAATAAGAACAAATGTAAAATCAGAGAGATAAATCCTAACTAAATGGGTCATATTTTAAAATCAGAGAGTCTGCGACCTGAGGAAGAAAGCAGATAAATTGTATAAGTGACAAATCTTGAAGGCAAGCAAACATTAAGATACAGCTAAGAATGATTATGATGATGATAATGATGATGATGTCTTGAAACGTTTGTATTTAATATGTTTGGGATAATTATGCCTCTGTTGTTAGTGCAAAATACAGTCTAGGAATGGGTTATAAAAATGAAAAGTTGAAAAAAAATACTTATAAATGGTCCTATATTAAATGGCTATGACATGAGTGAGCCATTTTTGTTTCCAGTAGAATGGTACAGGAGTAGTGATCCTTCATTTGAACAGGTCAGTTGACTGTGAGTCAACTGCATTTATAGATGCCCAAAAAAGAGGCTGAAAAATTAACTGTTAGAAATAGTGCATGGATGTGAGAAATTCCATGAGCAAAGATCTTCAGAAGGAAAAGACCATAATAGCTTGCAAAGCATATTTGAATGTCTTTGCACAAAGTACTTCTGAGACTACAGATGATGTTAACCCACAAAGGTATGATCTGAACATCCAATACAGAACAGCCAAGGAATTACTTATAGCAGATATGCTGAGTAGAACAAGTATGCCATAAATGCATGAAAAGCTGCTACAAAAAGAACTAGAAAGCTATTGGGTAATATTGTAGATGCCAATGGCAAAAGAGAAAATAAAAAAAGTTCAAATATGTATTGGTATTGACTTATAAGTCCAGGTAATTAAATATATTACAATGGAAGGTTGGCCTTTACAAAAAAGTCATCAAAGAAACAGATCAAGCCTTATTTTTCTTTCAAGAAAGAAATAAGAGTATGTCTAGAGCTTGATGTTCAAAGGTGACAAAATAATAGTTGCCAATCAGCTGAAAAAAAATAAATGCTTGATAGGTTACGTAAGTCACATCTATGAATGATAAAGTGCAAAGAAACAGTAAGTGATACAATGGCTTGCAACAGTTTGGCCAGGTATGTCAGCTCACAAAGAACAAGTAGTATATAACTGCTGCTTGCAATGATGTCATAAAAAATGTCAAAGGAACAGATGCTACCATAATCAATTCCAAATCACATATGGAGCTCAGTGAGTACAGATTTGTTCCAATTCAAAGATGCAATGCACCCCATCTGTTCAGACTACTACTCAAAGTTCTCCGAAAAAATCAAATAGTCAGAAACTGAAGGTGTAATCAGTATATTAAAGTTTATATTCTCAACAGAGGGGAGACCTCATTTTTGCATATCTGACAATGGTCCACAATACAATAACTAGGAATTCAGAATATTATAAATGAGTAGAAGTTTAGACATAAAATGCCTTGTCCATACTATCTATCATAACTCCAATGGCAAGTGTAAAAATATCTAAACATTGAAAAACTGTATGAGAAACAGCTGTTGACAAAATTTTAAGGATTCTCATCTCACAGCTGTGTGGAATTGATTCTCACAGACCTTGCATAAATAGTCTTATTTAATTTTCAGAAGCAAAAAAATATATAGTTAGCTGAATGATGGATTGATTATTGCAATGCCTGTAAAAGTAAAAATACAAAATCATGTTATACTTGAAGAATGATGAATGGTATTTTACTTATTCCAAATGGCCTTGCCAAAATAAAAAGAATATTTTCAATATGAAGACAACAGTTGATGAAATAATTCTTGTATGATCTCCTGGTGTACATTGAGAACATTTTGTCACAATTATTTTGAGACCTATAGGACTGCTTGTAAGCATTGTATAGGTACAAATATCCATGAATCTAGTGATAGCAGACTGCCATGCTTCCTGGCAAAGACCTCTTTCAAGGTGCCCATCCACTCAGTGGTACATCACCAGCACATGGTGCAACATTTCCCCTAGCATCTGTGCCAGCTTTGAAATAGATTAACAGCTTCATCGGTACACTGTCATGCCTGACAAACATTCAATAGCAAATACCAGGTAAGCCAGCCCAAAGGCAAAACACAAACAGTGCCTCTTGGTACCATCAGTAATACAGTCAGATAACCCACTGCCAACAAAATGGTGTACATGGTGTGGTAACATGGTATGTGCATGTCAACCATACTATGCACTACAACTAAAGTAGCAAATTGTATTTGTTTAGGTTAAAATACTTATCAGTTAAGTATTGAACAGAAGTGCAAGAAAGAAATAACAAAATCTTGAAAAGGCAGCCTACCAAATAAATACCATAGACAAAATAAGGAGGAAATTGTTAAACAGTACTAAAAGTAAAAAGTCTTCCAAGGAAGTTTCATAATCATAATGTTCCAAGCTTGCTCTCTCTTTTGTGGTCAACTAAAGTGATTTTTTTTGTAATTTGACTAATAACGATATGAGCAATGGAAATTGTTTTCTGTGTGGAGGTCTTGATAGAAAGAACTGAAACACTAGATGAAACTATGATTGTGGAAGAAGAAATATGCAGTGATGTGAATCAAAAAGAGTGCTGGCCATCACAGCAGTGTTCCAAGAAAGATAAACAACACTGATTCAGTTACATTTTAAAGAAGGAATGAGAGCTCCAGAATAAGTGAAGCTTGGAATACTACATATTTCTGAATTGCTGGAAAGATTGCAAACATTCTGCATGATCAATAGGTTGCCATGGTATTGATAAAGTCATGACTGAATGAACAGTGACACAGAAAGATGGATTTGGGTGGATAAAAAAGTTGATTTGCATTCTACTCTTCCCAGCAATGTTAAAATTGTTTCTATGGAAGGAATGCAGACTTTTAATAATGCCGAGAAAATTAAAAGAAATGCCATTGTACTCATTTCATAAAGTAATGGAGACTAAATATATGGGACTCGAAAATCCAAGTGAATCAGCAAGCTCAGTGGAATTATAAGAGGAATGGGAAAAGCAACTGGAGTTGAGCAGAAGAAGAATGTTCTTGTATAATGCAGCAGGGCAGAGATGACATGAGATTTCACATTACTGTTTACCTGAATTATTTCAAACAGAAGTATCTATAATATAAAACATTAAGTATCCTGTTTTTGCTTATTTTTTCAAGTTATTTATAGCACTTTGTCTACTGTATATTTTTCTAGCTAGTTTCACTGTGTGTGAGGTATTAACTGGAAATTGTCCACTTTTATTAAGCATCTGTTGGGTTGTTTGGTTCTGATAACTTGTTTGCAGTTAAAAGCTTTCTCTAGAGGCTCCTTTAGCTGTTTAAAACTTTAATTTAAAGGCTCACTGCTGCTTTTCTGCTGTGAGAAACATTTCTGCAGTTTGTTTCTAAGTAGTGTGGATATTTGTAGCATTGTCCATATTCAGCCTTGTGTTTGGGCCTAGTGTTTGTGGAGGCTGTGTGTCTGAGCACATGTTCAGGGACATCTTGGTTTAGCCAAAGCCATCAGGCATTTCAGTGAGAGAGGATTGTTTAAGGTCATTGGCTGACTGAGATCACCTGGACTACAGCTTAGACTAAGCACCTCATTGGTTCTTTTGAGCTTTTTTTTAAAAGTTGTCTCAGGTTTCAACTTTCTGTTACCTAAGAAGTTAATTCTGTGAGCGTTTCTGCCATTTCACACTGAGCTAATCGAAGGAAGGACACTGAGCAAACTCGGATCTATAATATAAAACATTAAGTATCCTGTTTTTTTTTGCTTATTTTTTCGGGTTATTTATAACACTTTGTCTACTGTATATTTTTCTAGCTAGTTTCACTGTGCGTGAGGTATTAACTAGAAATTGTCCACTATTATTAAGCATATGTTGGGTTGTTTGTTTCTTATAACTTGTTTGCAGTTAAAAGCTTTCTCTAGAGGCTCCTTTAGCTGTTTAAAACTTTCATTTAAAGGCGCACTGCTGCTTTTCTGCTGTGAGAAACATTTCTGTAGTTTGTTTCCCACCCTCCTTATTGGTATGGTGTTCTTATAGTTGGTGGCTTTGCAGTTGCCCGCCCCTACTGTAAATTTGATCTGTGACCCTCCTCCCAGTCTAGTGTCATTACCTCATTCTACCTAATACAGGGAGAACATTTGAGAAGGCCAATCAGCTTAGTTTCTGCTCCTCCTTTCTCTCTTTCCACTTAAAAAAAAAAAAAAAAAATTCTAAGCTTGTTTCCTGCCTTTCCTGTAGGTAGTCTAGTCTGGATACAGATTTGCTGTGTCCAGGACTATTTGTGGACTTCTAAGCCCCCAAGCCTTTCTGTGTTGGAGGGAAGCCTTGTAGCTTAATTATGTTTCTTAGAACTAGCCAGTTTTTTAGTTTCAGCACTCAAGTCTGTTTCTTTGAGCTCAGCACTTGTTCAGAACTTATTGTAAGCACTAAATAAGCTACAAATTACTACAGCACTCAACTTTCCTCACTGTCTAGAGGAAAACAGTTTCTAGAACTTAACAAATAAGCACCTATCCAGGCATGTCTAAGGGTCAGCCTCTGGTGTTTTCTCCTGTCTACCTGATGAATCTGGGCATCTTGGGGCAATGAAGCAATTGCCTCATGTACACAGACAACCCTCTCCTCCTACCACACAACACTACAACCTGTGAGAGATGCACTTATATAGCCAAACTGGAAGCAAAGCTCTCTTCACCTAAGACTGGACTAGACAGTCAAGAGGAGAAGGTAAACATGTGCACAACACCACACTCAGCACATAGTCCCTCAAAACCTACACCACCAAAACACACACATAGAAACACAAAACACACACCTACATTCACGGATGCTCTCAGTAAAAACCTGCCCAAGCAACAGGGACCTCCAAAGCAGAAACACAAGCAACCTCCACCCCCCAACACAACCCAAATGACACATAGTCCACAAACTCAGTGTGCCACTCAACCACAGCCCATAGGGCATAACAACGTACCCAACACTCTGGTCATAGGTGACTCTATAGTCAGGCACACTGATGTTCCACTCACCAGGCTAAACACGGAGAAAGTTACTGTCAGCTGCCTGTCGGGTGTCAGGATCTGCCACATAGCGCATACACTCAGGTCACTCCACAACAAGTACAAATATGACTCAATATTCGTTTTTGTGACAAATATGACTCTGTCATTGTCCATGTTGGTGTGAATGACCTGAGACGTACCTCCCTGGACTACATGAAAAGGGACATGGAGGAGCTGTCCGATCTTGTAGCCCAGGCAGATATGACCCTAGCCCTGAGTAGCATCCTGCCATCACCCACAATGATACCACAGTACAAGGACAAAATGATTGACTTCAACAATTGCCTAAACTTCTGGTGTCATTCTAAGAGGATTCAGTATCTGTCTGCCTGGGAAGACATAATCGACAAACCACAATGCTTTGCCAGAGATGGCCTGCACCTGTCGTCCCTGGGATTCCAGATACTGGCTAAGGCTCTAGCCACCCCTATAGTGCCTTTTTAGGCAAGGTTCAAATGACAAATTCACCACTGTAACAGGTACAAGCAAGAAGAATCTGAGGGTATTGCTACTCAATGCTAGAAGTCTAAACCTTAAAATGCACTCACTCGAGGCACTCCTTAAAATGGAGAACATCGACATCTGTGCAGTAACAGAGACCTGGTTCAAGGCTCCAGAGAGTACCCCTACATTACCAGGCTATAATTCATACCACACCTTTCGGCCACCTAACCTGGACCGAAACACTAAAGGCGGAGGCGTGTCCATGTTCATTAAGGATATCCACACTTCCAGGCTAGTTGCTCAGCATAATGCATCCGAGATTATCCAAGTGCAACTAACTATGGGCAAGACCGCAATCCAAATTGTAGCTTGCTAGAGATCCCCCACCATGCCCCAGGATTCCCACTCCTCATTTCTTGATACACTGGAAAATATTAGGGTACAACCTAACACCCTAATAATAGGCGATTTCAACTACCCCACCATTAACTGGGAAAACTACTCATGTACCAACTCTTGTGCTCAATGTTTTCTGGAATTCATAAATTCCAATGCCTTAGATCAACTTATCCACGCCCCCACCAGGGGCAGCAATATCCTAGACCTGGTTATTACCAACATGGGCAACTGGTGCTCCACACTAGAGGTCAATTCCTCGTTGGTCAGATCCGAACATAAGTTAATCACCCTAGACATCCACATCCCGCCCCCACCCCCCATTAGGGAAACCACCGTAAAAAATTTCTCCAAAGCCAACTTCACGCTTCGTAAGACAGAAGTGGCAAACTTCACGACACCCATGCTGATGGACATTAGAGGTATGCCTGCTGAATCCTACACAAATGCACTTTATAAGCACTAACACGAGTGCATGGATCGTGCAATCCCTAACAGAACCAAGATGCTATCCTCAAAAAAAGGAAGCCAATTTGGTGGTCCCCTGCCATAAACAAACTCTACAACAGAAGAAAGAAACTGTCGCAAAAAAGAGTAAAATCCCATGATTGGAGAAAGTCCCAGGTCAGCCTCAGTAAGAAGCTGAGATCCCTCATAAAATCCTCCAAAGCTAGTTACAAAAACAAAATCGCCACTGACTCTAAAGACAACCACAAAGCATTCTATAGCTATGTCAAGAATCTCAGTGGCAACACTCAGATCTGCTCTGAGTTACAGCACAATGGCACTAAATATGCAGAACCAACTGATATTGCCAACATCCTGGCAGATAGGTTCAGTGCTAATTTTATCCCCCTGTCATCCCCTAAAGGGCCCATCTCTATACCAGAAGAATGCAAAGTTCCCATAATCAGGGCTGCATAGGTAAAAAACACACTATCCAAAGCCAAGAACACAGCAACCATGGGACCTGACAACATCCCAGGCTGTGTTCTACATGAACTACAGAATGAACTGGCACCCCACCTAAGTATCATGTTCAATCATAGCCTCACCTCAAGCTATGTGCCCACTGAATTGAGCACAGTGACGGTTATCCCACTCCACAAAGGGGGAGCCACCACAGACCCCAGAAACTACTGCCCCATTAGCCTAATGAGCCTGGTCTGCAAGGCTATGGAACGTATCATCATGGAACTTATAAACAAAGACATTGGTAATCTCCAGACTCAGGACCCCACCCAATTCAGGTTTGTAAAAGGCAGATCATGTCTCCTAAACCTGACAGACTTCTTTGAAGCAGTCACCAAAGCCGTAGATGAGGGTAAGGTGGTTCACACAGCCTATCTAGATCTCGCCAAGGCTTTCAACACCATCCCCCACTCTGGAATTATAGATAAACTCACTAAACTAGGTATAAATCCCTATGTCACAAGATGGGTTGCCAACTGGCTCACTGGCAGAACTCACACTGTGAAAATAGCAGACTCCAAATCCAACTTCAGACCAGTGACAAGTGGAGTACCACAGGGTTCAGTCCTGGGTCCTCTCCTGTTTGGTATCTACTTCTCAGACGTACAGGCTAACACAGAAGGTCTTTGGCTAATGAAGTTTGCAGATGACTGCAAACTAGGAGCCATAATCAAAACTCCAAAAGATGTGGACATCCTATAAAAGGGCCTCGCTGAGACAGATGCCTGGTGTCAAAGCCATGGCCTCAAGCTCAATGCCAAAAAGTGCATTGTCATCCCTTTTGGTAAAAGCTCTGTACCCATGAATTACCACATAGGCGGTAGTCTACCTAATACCGAAAGTGTGATAAGAGACCTTGGGACACAGGTGGACAATAGTCTCTCCTTTGATAATCACATTGCCACAGTAGTCAGGAAATCCTTCTACGTTGCACACCTCATCACAAAAGGTTTCTCATCCAGGAATAAAGAGATCATTGTTCCCCTCTACTCATCACTCATTAGACCCATTATAGAGTACAATGCCCCTTTTGGTATGTACCTCACAAGACATCTACAACAACTGGAAAGGCTGCAGAAATACCTCACAAAGAGGATTACCAGCCTCAAACAGATGCCCTACGCAGACTGTTTAAAAAAACTGCAGTTTTACTCCATCGCATATCGCCTACTCAGAGGCGATCTCTGCCTAACATACAAAGCTATGTCAAACCCAGAGCTTTTAGACATGCTCCACTTAAAGAAATCCCAATCCCTACAAGCTACATGCTCTAAGGACCTAAACCTTGTCACCACAATAAAGATTCCTGTCCCAGAAACTTCCCATACTCTGGAACAAACTACCTATCTATATCAAACAAAGCTCCTCATTAGCACTCTTCAAGAAAAATCTTGATGATTGGATGGGAGATAGGAAATTCACCCTGGGGATCACTTCTGTGGCTCTGCTCGACAGTGGCACAGGAAAATAATTTTCTTGGGTGGCGAAAGCCAGGGTACCTTTTGGCTAGGCTTATATAGGCCCTAGTGCCAATAGCCTAGTACCTACCTATGAACCTATAAACCTAAGAAGCATTAAAGTATATTGTTGATAGGTGATTCACTTATTGTAAACGTGATCTGCAGGTTTCACTATGAAGTTGTGAAAATGGGATGACTACTACAATTAGTGGAATTGATGTGTGAGTACAAAGTAATTAAATGGAGTAACATTCGTTTATTTTTCTTTCAAGTTTAAAAAATACTTCAGTATGACAGTCAAATATCTTAGTATACTTGATAACTATTGTGGCAGCCTGTGAAGCCAGGTAAATACCAGGCTAAAAGAAAAGCAATTGTGATAATACCAAGCTAACTGACATAGAATGCGTTCTCTTTTTTTCTTTTGTTTTTCACTTCTCTCATTTTTATCTGCAGTGTGATTTCTCTTGGTAGTAAGGTAGAATTTCTTTTTTGAATGTCAAAAGGACAAGAAATGTCTGTGAAATGCGTGAAGCTCCAGACGTGCTGGCAGCACTTGTAAATGCATCAAGCAAAGATGCAAGCCCAATGGGATATAATTGCCACAAGGACTTAGAAACACAACTGGGATTCAGGATTCAAGGAAAGTAGCTATCGATCTGTGTTGACAAACCTTGGTTACTGTTATGCTGAGTAAAAGGACTGGGTTTACAACATGTTTCACTAGCAACAAGGTGATGATGTCGAGAACACTGAGGGTTGGGGAAATATATAACAGCATGCTCTAACAGAGTGATTACTGTCTTGTGGTGATGACTCATGTGTGAGTACTGGTTTGATACTTAGGTCGGTATTTTTGTAGTAAGGTAGCAATGGAATTTAGATATCTGGAACTTACATTTTTTATATGTATCCTATCAATGTTTCTTGCATTTTTAAAAATGTTGTGTGTGCCATTCTACCAATATTTTACTCCATATTTGCGCTATTTTCTTTATTATTCAAGGAAAGTTTATTTATCTTTAAGCTCATGTGGTTAGTATTTATTTATTTATTATAAGAATATTTATGCACTATTGTTTATCTGACATGAGGGTAACCATTATTTACACTGTTGGTTGCCATGCTGTATAGCACATAACTTCACATGAGATCACTTAGCCTGACTACCAGTGAAATAGATATTAATTGGTGTGTTCCACATTTGGCTTGATTTTTAGAGCAACCAGTGAATGTAAGTCTCTGACTTTCTTCAGAGTATTAGCAATGCTACAATGCCAGCAGGAAGAAAGCTGTGGGGAATTTGAGAATTCTACTGGACTTCCATTTGAATCGTGTGTGTGTGTGTGTGTGTGTGTGTGTGTGTGTGTGTGTGTGTGTGTGTGTGTGTGTGTGTGTGTGTGTGTGTGTGTGTGTGTGTGTGTGTGTGTGTGTTCATAGGTTCATAGGTAGGTACTAGGCTATCTGCCCGAAGGCATTTATAAGCCTAGCCAGAATGTGTTGGCTTTTGCCGCCCCCTTAGATTAGTTCCCTGTGCCTCTGTCCAGCAGAGCCATTGAAGTGATCTCCGGGGTAAACTTTCTGTTTCCCATCCACTCATCAAGATTTCTTTTGCAGAGTGTTAGCGAGGAGCTCTGCCTAATATGAACTGGAATCTTGTTCCAAAGCATGGGAAGTCTCTGGGACAGGAATCTATCCCTCCAGCACATCCGTGTGTGTAAATAATACTTTGTGTGAAAGGCAGTCACTAGGTATAAAGGTGAACTGGGAGTCACTGGTTCACAGACAGATTGGTGAGGAAGTGGCTAGGAATGCTGGGTTAAAGACTCGGCTTTGTAGCTTGCCAGTGTCCAGTTTAATCTGGGTATAGAGGTTGGAATCCCATACCCACAACAGCAGTGCATATTCTATTTATGCTCTGGAAGCCAGGTTGTACTTTGTAAACTAGTTACTAAAACACATTTATGTACATTTTCTTGCTATTACTTTACCCCTTGAAGGCAGCAGTTACTGTTCCCTTCAACATTTTATGTCAGGTGCCACCCATCATACAAATTTGGTTGGCAGTACTGAGATACAAATCTCATTGGTGCCAGTGCATCTGTCACCTTTGGTGTCCAGTGGTGAGGCTACTATAACAAAAGTTTTTCAGCCTAAAACAACTTTATTATCAAAGGTGTCTGTGTGTGTTAACTCTCTCAGCCACTAGATAAAATATACATAGGTCTGGTTGTCCACAACAGTTAATTATTTTTCCAGTCAGCTTAATTTAGGAACATGTAGAAAATGAGTTCTGCTGACAAGCATGATAAAATGTCAGCAGCTCAGCTCACAAATTAATGTAACTCCCTAAAAATGTAGCAGGCTAAGATGTCCAGAAATGATGATGACGATGATGATGACATCGCTCTGAGCGACCTGATGAAGATTTATTGAAAGAACTGCGGTGGTGCTGCAGTAGCATTGTCGCCTCACAGATAGACGTCCTGTTCGATTCTCAGCTAGAGCGTCTTCTGTGTGGAGATATGCGTGAATGGGCATATCTTCGTTGAAGGTTGTGCGTCAGGGCTGGCAACTCGACACATAAAAATCTACTGCCAATCATTAGCGGACCGGAGTTCCGCTGTGGCGACCCCTAACCGGGAAAAGCCGAAAGACACAATAACAACAACAACTTATTGTTTGTGGAATTCAAGGGACTTTACATCTTTTTAGCAGTGTTTTAATATTTTGATAAAAATATCTTATTTTTTCAAGTTTTCGAGTGCTACAGTCATGGAGGTATAGCTTGTTTATCGTTTCACTTTGTGGTTTTTACTGGCTACCCCTAGGCAATGGGACATATTCTTCTTGTTCAATATACTGAAACAATGTTTTTTTTTTGTTTTTTTTTGTACAGAGAATGGACTCCTGAAGGAGAGTTTTAAGAAGAAGCAATAGCCTAAAGCATACTAAAATATGGCTTATGCAGAATTTTTATTGGCCTGGGATAGTAAAGGATGTAACAAGCTACTGCAGGACCTTTAAGCAGTGCCAGAAAGTTGGCAAGGTCAGAAACAAAGCCAAGGCTTCTTTGAAACATTTGCCTGTGATTGAGGAAGCATTTCAAGGGGTATGAATATTGTGGGACCTCTGAATACCAGACTTTCCACACATAAGAAATAAATCCTCATAATAGTGGATTACTCCAGTACTGGTACTCAGAAATAGCGGTTTTGTCTTGAAAAAGAGATTGTAGTAAATGCTTTGTTAGACAATTCCAGTAAGGAAGGTTTCCCTGGGGAAATGCAGACAGAAAGAGGTGCCATCTTTAGATCAGACATGCTGGCATGTTTGTGAAAGTGCTGTGGAGTAAAGCTTCTGAAGACTACCGCTGACCATCCATAGACAAATGGTCTAAAGAAGAAGTTAAACTCTGTACTAGACACCATGTTGAAAGCATTTGTAGACCAGTTTAAGAGGGAGTGGGACAAATATCTTCCACATCTTCTCTTTGTATACAGGGAGGTGACTCGGGTATCCACAGGTTTTTCACCTTTTGAACTACTGTATGGTCCCTTGGCAAATGGGGCCTCTTGGTTTAATTCATGACAAGTGGGAGGGTGAGTGTGATTCCCAAAATAGTCTGTTATGGTGTATGCCCTAAACCTTTGGAATAGGCTTAGAGAGCTTATGGTGATGGCTCAAGGCCAGAAAGCCCAGTTACAACAACATGAAAAGGTCTGGTATGACAGGACAGTTAGAATCAGAGAGTATCCTGTAGGGAATTGAGTCATAATACTTATTCCTATGAGACATAATAAGCTGCAGGCAGCCTGAGAGGGACCTTTCACCATTGTGAAAAAGGTGAGGTGATGTCAACTACATGACAGAGTTGCCAGGCAAGAGGCCAAAGCACAAACTCTACTCTGCTAACATGATAGAGCTCTTTTATGACAGGGAGTACATAGAGTCTGCTGTTAGTTGCAGGATGAGTCAGATGGAGATCTGAAAGTAGACCTCTTCTGTGATGATCAATCTGACACCTCGTGAGTGGGTTGGCCCTCTCCCTGCAACTAACTCCTAGGCAGGTTAAGAAAATCTGAACAGTAATGCAAGAATTTTGGGATATGTTTACTGGTAGGCCAGGGTGTACCCAACTGGTGGAGTACCAATAGACACAGTGTCCCAGCAGCCAATGAAACAATTTCTGTACAGAGTACCTGAAAGAGTTAAACAAGCTCTGAAAGAGGAACAGAAGACCATGTTGGAAATGGGAAGAGAGAAACAAGGAAAAAAAATAATACATTGTACGTCAGTACACTGCTTTTGTTTAAGTCTGGCTTGCTCTGAATCTGACTGGCCTTACCTAGTATTTGATCTGTATACCAAGCACCACCATCTGCCTGTTGTTGATGTGTACCTACCACAGACAAAACATGCTAACATAAGCCACCATCTCATCTGCTGGTAGCACTATAAATAACACGGACAGACTACCACTTCTTGTTTGTGGTATACAGACTGTAAAGAACATGTCCATGTTAATTCTGGTAGTTGTGTGCTTGTCTGACTGTGTGTGTGTGTGTGTGTGTGTGTGTGTGTGTGTGTGTGTGTGTGTGTGTGTGTGTGTGTGTGTGTGTGTGTGTGTGCGTGTGTGTGTGTTGCTGCCGTTTACATCTACAGTAATGCCATGCATTTTAATCTGCCTTCTGGATGCTGACAGTTTCATTTATTTATTGACATTTGTTTACTGAGAAAGTCCGATTGGGTCAAGGCTACACATTTTCAGTGGAGGTCCAGGGAGAAAAGCTCCAGGTATATATATATGATATAACATACAGAGTGAGTAACATCATTAATATAGTTAACATTATTGAATACAAAGAAATAGCTTACATAAATTTAAAAAGCAGAATACAGCAGCATCAACATAATGAGAATATATACATATGAGCAACTTAACTATCCACAGCTACCCAGACACTCAGCAACAACATTCTTCATGCAATGGACAAGGGATTATTTACTGGAGTAATTTTTATTTCTCTGACTAGAGTCTTTGATCTTGTTGATCACTCACTTCTCCTGGGCCATCTCATGGAAATAGACATTAGTGAAGACTTACTGCCCTGTTTCAAAAACTACCTCTCTAGCTGCCACTTCTCAGTTAATTTCAATTCATTAACCTCTACATCAGTCCCTCTGTAGAAAGGTGTCCCTCAAGTATCTATTAGTTATTTATTTATTTTATTTCACATTTGTTAACTGGATTAGTCCAGCTGAGTTTGCAAACAAACCCATTTTCAGTGGAGACCTGAGGAGAAAAGCCCCAGCAAACATAAGTAAAGATAAAGTGACAATATACAAATATTAAATAACAATCACAATACAAAATAATTGTAAAAAGAAAATGTTATTAACTATTTGAGTTGCATTGATAGTAAGCAACCCATTTTCAGTGGAGACCCTAGGGGATAGAGCTCCAGCAATCATAACCAAAGATAAACATACAGGACAAAAACTGTTAAAACAACACTGCAAACAGAAAATTAATTATAAAGAGAAAAACAAAAGAAAAAAATTATGAACATTAAGGGTTGCACTGATAGCAGTGGTCTAAATTTACTACATATAAGAGTAAAAACAAAAGGATAATTGTTCAAAAGAAGGAAAATGTACAGACATTGATAGGAAGAGAGGGGGATAAATAGTGTGGAGAATGGGAGGGGGAAGAGAAAGGAGGGGGCTATAGTAGGGCTATAATAGTAGAGATGAGGGTTTAGGAGATTAGTTTAAGCAGAAGTTACAACAGAGAAAGAAATTTAGGAGATGCAACAGGTTATACAGTAGGACTACGTGTGGTCAAGGCAATGGCATAATTTCAAGTTTAGTAGGTGAGATTTAAGCTCCTTTTTAAAACAAGGAAAGGAAAGTTTGGATCTAATATGGAGAGGGAGTTTGTTCCAATTTAGTGAGACAGAGTGTTTGTAAAGTAGTTTGCCAATATTCCTTTTGAGTTTATAAACTGACAGAGCACTCCAGAGAGGTCATAGGGGAGAGTAGACAGTAACATGGAAGATGAGAGCAGGGCAGGCAGAAGGGTTGTTGAGTATTGAAAAGGTAGTGTGGAGTTGTAATTATAGGAGAAGGTGCGGAAATTCCAGCCACTGAAGTTTGTTTAGTGAGAGGCAGTGATGCGACGAGAGTGGTTGGTTTAGAATAAATCTGACAATTTTGTTGTATGTTTGTTCCATTTTCTGCATTGAGGTAGTTTGGATATTGGTAAAGCTGGGGGAAGCGTATAGAAGTAATCCAAAATTAGGCACCGGAGACCAGCAGTTCCAACACACAAGTGATTTAATGTTCAAACACAGCAAAAGCAACACACATCCACAAATAACATAAACACTGATAAAAATGGATGAAGTTCTATGAGACAGAAATGTAAGGGGAAATTTATCAGTGTTTATGTTATTTGTGGATGTGTGTTCCTTTTACTGTGTTTGAACATTAAATCACTTGTGTGTTGGAACTGCTGGTCTCCAGTGCCTAATTTTGGATTGCTAGTTACGTTTTGGGCACTTTTACCACATTTTTGCTGTTCGGAAGCATATAGAAGACTAGGTAAGAGAAATGCCTGCGCAAGAGTGTGTTTAGTGGCAGTAGTGAGGAATCTTTTCTTCCTATAAAGTAGTCTAAGTTTTTGGTGGGTATTTTGATGGCCTGTTGTATGTGCAAGACAAATTTTAGTCGGTCATCAATTATTACCCCAAAGAGTTTGGTGTGAGAGGCAGGGGAGACAGTGGTGCCATTTAGGGAGGAAAGCGAAAAGTTGGATTTAAGGTGAGAGAGTGTCTGAGGTAGGAAGAGAAGGAGTTGAGTTTTCTTCGGATTAAGGATTAGTTGATTATTTCTGAACCATTTTTCAACAGAGATAAAGGAATCCTGTGTTAGTGTGTGTAGTTCAGAGATAGTATTGGAGATAGATAAGAGAGTAGAGTCATCTGCTTATTGTATTACAGATGAGAGATTGCAGGATGAATGTAGGTTGCTGTTGGTAAAAATGTTGAAAAGGAATGGTCCAAGTATGGAGCCTTGGGGTAGTCCCGTTTGAACAGCAAGGAAGGGTGAGAAGGCCTGCTGCCATCTGACCGCCTGTTTTCTGCCAGTAAGATAAGATTGGAACCAGTCAAGAGTAGAAGGAGAGAGGTTTAGGTCTGAGAGTTTGTTACGAAGGATGGGATGAGACACAGTGTTGAAGGTTTTAGAGAAATCAAGGAATACACAGGAGACAAGGAGGTTGTTGTCCCTAGCTTCTTCAACCTTTTGAGTAAAGGATAGTAAGTCAGTCGAGGTACTGCGTTTAGGGCACAAACCATGTTGCAAGGGGGTGAGGAGATTTTTGTGAATGAGATAGGACAGTAGTTGAGTATGCATACATTTTTCAAGGATCTCAGAGAGTGGTGACAGAATAGAGATTGGTCTATTGTTAGAGGGTTCACAGAGTTGCCACCTTTGTGCAGAGGAGTGGTATAGAAAGATTTCCATATTTCCGGTACAGTAGATTCCTAAATGGAGTGGTTGCTTAAGATACATATAGGATATGCAATAGAGTAAGCAGCAATTTTCAGCAACTGAGGGGTCTAAGGGGGGAGGTGTCTATTCTGACACCACTCCTGTTTTCTATATTCATTAACAAGCTTTCTTTTGACTCAACTCATCTTCCTCTCCTGCTTTATGCTGATGACATAGTCCTAGTCCGCTCTAACCATTCTGCCTTTTCTCTTGAACTTGAACTTCATGCTAATTTTCATGCCCTTATTCAATTTGTCAATTGCAAACAATTACTACTAAACTGCTCTAAAACAAAAACAATGCTTTTTAGTGCTAGGCCTCTAAATGTTCTTGATCATCTTAATAACACTATTGAAAATGTCACTTCATTCGAATACCTAGGAATTTGGTTGGACCTCTTCTGAAATTTCCAACTCCACCTGAATTAAACACACAAAAAATCAAGTCCCTCCTTTTCTGGACTAATGGGATTTCCCCTTTTCTATCCAGACACTGAAAAAATGCCATAGGTAAAGGTATCTTACTGGCTCAGCTAGAATATTGTCTTCCATTAATTGCTGCAGCTTCTGAAAGAAATATCCACCATTCAGACAATTTCAAATGCCATATGCAGATTCATCACTCTCTCCTCAAGAAATGAACACCACTGCAAAGCCACTGAAAAAGCTGTCTACCCGTGAAACAATGTTTAGACTTTCTACCTGCCTCTCAACTATTTAAATTTATCAATAATGACACCTTCCCTCCACTAGCTTCCAGACTATACAGAGATGCACCGACATACAACCTTAGACATCTGAACCACTCATGTCCTCTCTTCCAAACCCCCAAACTAGGCTTCACTGTACTGACCATGCTTTCTTGGTCCACTGGTCCCAAACTGCAAGAATCTTTCCCTTCTTTTTTTCAATATCATTACTTGTACCCAGGGTTGCCAGATTTCCAACCAGCCTGGTAGGGACGACAAAAAAAAAAAAAAAAAAGTATTTCACGGCAACAGAGTTCCACATTAAAGAACAGTAGCTCTGCACTAAACACGGAGCTTCTAGTGTTTAATGCATTGCAGTTCTGCATTCAACACAAGTAGCTCCGTGTTTAGTGATTTTTGATTAGCCCGTATACCGGCATACGGGCCAATCAAAAATCGTTAAACACGGAGCTACTTCTGTTTAATGCGGAACACAAGAAGCTCCATGTTTAGCTATTTTTGATTGGCCTGTATGCCAGGTATACGGGCCAATCAAAAAAAAAAAAAACAAAGTGGAGGCCGGCCGGGATTTAAACCGGCAGGGTGGGACTCAGGATCAGGCTGCTGATCTCGGGACAGTCCCGCCCAAATAGGGTCGTCTGGCAACCCTGCTTGTACCCCATTTTCTATTTACAAATAAAAGCACATTTCAAGACTCTAGGAAAATACAACTGCTGTCTCTCTGGTCATGTAACTTAAGCTCTTCATTCCCTTCTTCTGTCTACATACCTCTATTTGAGATTGTGAATATTTCAGGATGCCAACTCGTATGCCACTCTATATATAATGCATGTATATATACGTTTTTTCAGTCGCTCTGTATAAAATGTCATTTATATATATTGCCTTTGCCAATTATTACATTCACTGTGTACACAGCATATGTATATGTTGCATTTTGTCATTCAGTTTGTATATGTCATGTACCTATTGTGTTTTCACTGGACTGACACTGAAATATGGTGCAGTGAGTTCAGTGTTCTACTCTGGTTAACAAATTCAAAATAAAAAAAATAAACTATGCAGTGTAGTAAGGCGGTAGGGCAAATGTGGTTAAAGGAGTTAGCCTTAAGGCAGAAACAAAATGCAGGCAGGAGGGTAGTAAAGTTTAGACATAGGTAGTAGTAGGAATGGATAGTAGAAGGTAGTAGTAGACTTGGATAATAATAGATACAAAGGGTGGGCTGTAAAGAGGAAAAGTAGGTAAGCAGGGTGATCTGTAATGAATGAGAGGGAAGGGTAGGGAGAGGTGAAGTGGGTAAAGGTTATGCAAAGCGAGAAGAGGAGAGAAGGTAAATAGGGAGCAAAAGTGGATGAAGGGAGGGTTAGTGGCTAAATAAGTTGGAGCTAAAGAGTTCAGCCTGGATTAATACAAAAGCAGATCTGAGATTTGATTAAAAATTATTCAGATTGCATTTGAAAGTAAGCATATTAGGATTTTCTCTAAGAGATTGTTGTAGAAAATTCCAGTTGTGGCCACAGAACATAAATACAGGCTTTGTCCAGGTAATTAGTTAGGTTTATGTATTAAGAGCAGTTGTTTATCCCCTAATTGGAGAGCTCTTTGGGTATTTTTATAGTGCAGAACTTAAAGCATGGCAGGCTAAAGGTTTATGAATGATGATGTGGGTGGTTGTTAGCTGTAGGTAAGAAAAGTGGTGAGGATGTTTGAGCCACTTAAGAAACTGCAGAGCTGTGCAGTGATGGGTGTAATATCTTGCACTAGTGGCAAATTTAGCAATTTTGTTACAGCAGATTTTGAGTTTTGTTTTTAATGAAGTTTGTATATTGGTAAGGACTGGAGCTCCATAAAGGACTGAGGATAACAGGTAACTTGTGTCAAGGGTTGTTTTGGTGAGGTTTATATTAGGACACCGAACATTCAAAATGTCGAGTGTTCAAATATCGAACCCTACCAATCGAAAATACTAAACATCAAACATTCAGAACAGTGAATTTTTTCCTAGGGAAAGAATTTGTTGTTCCAAAACACATACACACAACACAAGCACACCAAACAAACAGCAATCCACACACATACACCTGAACTCTTACACGTAACCCTACACTAAACTATACACACACCACTAACTATCCACTTACCTTAACCCAAACCCTAACCCTAAGGTCCGTCACTATCACACACTCACCTCACCTGCACCCTAACCCTAACTCACCTTACCCGCCCTAACCCTCACGTCCACACAGTCGCACACATACCTAACCCGCCCTAACCTTCATGTCCACACAATCGCACACATACCTAACCTGCACTCAATCGCACACTTACCTGAACCCGACCCGTAACTTTTCACCAGAGCGCTGAAAATACCGAAGCAACAGAAACGGACAACCAAATTCTTTTCCTAGGAAAAAATTTGGTTTTCTGCTTCTTCGATATTTTCAGCGTTCGCTGAAAACAGGTCGATATTAGAACACTCGACATTTTAAATGTTCAGTGTTCTAATATAGACCCGTTTTGGTGGATACATTCAGAAATTCTTTGTCCCTGTAAAGCATTCCAAGTTTCTGTTTTTTACATTATTTTGGATGTGAAGATCATATTTTAGACTCCCATCTATTGTTACATCTAATAGTTTGGCATGATGAACCACTTCAGTTTCTGTATTGTTTAAAGAAAAGACCTTAAAGTTGAATTTAGTAGAGCAGGTATCTTTAGTAGTAAAGAGAAGAAGCTTGGTTTTCTCAGGGGTTAGAAGCAATTTGGCATTAGTAAACCAAGTTTCAGTAGAAGAGAATGTTTCTTGTGTTATTTGCTGTAGGTGTGGAAGGAATCTGCGTATTGGATAAAGCAGCCTTGACAGGAGGATGAGGGAAGTTTGTTAATGAATATGTTCAAGAGCAGGGTTCTGAGAATGGAGCCCATTAGGAAACCCAATGATATTGGGAAGGTATTGAGATAAACAGCCTTGCCATTTAACTGATTACTGTCTGATTGTGAGGTAACTGTAACAACATGGGAGAGTAGAATGAGATAGACCAAGAATGGAGAGTTGAAGTAGGTGCTTAGATTGCGAGATGGTATAGAAAGCTTTGGACAGGTCAGGGAATAGAGAAGAGACTAGTTTGTCAGAATTGTTTGCTTTATTTACAATGTTTGTAAAGGATAGCAAAGCAGTTGTGCTGTGGGTGGACCAAAATCCATGTTGAGTTGAGGTTAACAGTTGATTGTAAAGAAGATTGTTGAGGATTTGTTTATGCCCACATTTTTCTAAGAGTTTTGAGAGAATGGCAATGGGGCAAAAGTTAGATACAGGAATAATGTATGATAATTTATGAGGATGCTAAGTGGATAGGCTATAGCTTCTGCAGTTAGTTTTAGGTATTCAAGTTGGAGGTTATCAGCAGAGGTAGAGCAAGGTTTGAAATGAAATATTTTTATGCAGGTAGTGGGGACAGGTTGTAAAGTAGGAAGGGAATCAGGAGAGAAAGAGGAAGGCTGAGAAACGTTAAGTGTGTTATGTGAGAGGGAGAAAGTTAGGACTGGAGGCTGAAAAATTTTGAGAGGAAGAGGTGGAAGTGTGTATAGAGCTGGTTGTTCAGTTGCCATACTTTTGATAAAATAAGTGTTGAAATTACTTGCAATTTGAGTGGGGGAGCTTTCAGGATATGGACTGGGGTATTTTTTCATCCACGGTTAAGCAGTACAGTTAGTGAAGACCAGATTTTTTTAGGGTTATGAAATCGGTTTGTTTGCTGAACAGTACACTATTTTTTTTTATCCTTAGTTAGATGCATTTAACCTGGTTATAGAGTTGTTTGAAAATTTGTAAAAGTGTGCTGGATTTACTTGTTTTGCCATTCCTTCCATGCCGTGTCCTTATCAGTCATGAGGTGTTAACTCAATTTAGAAAACCATGGGACTTGGTTAGATTTTATTTGTCTTGTATGAAGTGGAGTCAAGCTATTAAGGATGTATAGACATGTTACATTAAAATGATTTACTGCTTCATTTAAGGGTATTTTTTTAAGATGGGCCAGTTCAATGTTTTTACTGAGTCTATTAATGTCTGTTGGTTGAATATTGAAAGATTATGAGTCATTTTAAAGTTATGTTATTTGAACAACTGGGAAATAATTATTTGGGCATAAGCAGGCAGGTGGTCGTTTAAGGTCTGAGGAAGTGTACCAGCCTTAGTAAAATTACTTGGTTCAATAACCAGAATCCAATCAATGATGGAATCCTGTTTATTAGTTTTGATATATCTGATTAATGTTTGAATAAGTTGGTGAATCCAAATAAGTTAATACAACAGTTTGGCAAGTCTGAGGTTAGGTTTTGCCAATTTATATTAATATCATCTAAGATGATAATTTAATTACTAATTGTACTGGTTAGCCAGGAAGGCGTGTCTTCTGGAATAGGAATATAGTGTCCAGAAGGGATGTAGAGTACAGTAATGCATAAAGTTTTTGTATCATTTAGTTTTAAAAAGTTAACAAGAATTTCAGCACAGGAAAATTGTGGGATGGAAATTGTAATACTAAAGGAGCTGGAGTAAAGTAAGACTATACCATCTTCTTTATTTTGTAGTCTGTCTTCTCTAATGTTGTAGCCTGGAAGAAGAAATTCAGAGTCTCCTATATTGAGTTTAAGACATGTTTCTGTGGCAGCAAGGATGTTGGTAGTACAGTCTGTTATCCAGGTATGAAAGTCTGGAATTGTGTTACATATACCTTGAAAATGTACAGCTATGATGTTTAGGATCTTACTAGGGGAAATGTGTGATGAAGACTTCACATTGAAGGATGTTGGAGAGGTATAGTCTGTGTATGATAGTATATCTTGTTTTCATGGACTGGGGTTTTATTTTATAGTTTGTAAAATATGTATGCATTATTTTTCATTAGAGAAGTCCAGTGAGCCTATGTTTAATAATGTGGAGGATTTATCATAGTAGCTAATGGTGAATTTGTGGCTAGTATTAGTGGATGTGACTGCAGCATTTTCTGCATTTATTATTGTAGAGTGCAAAGATGTGTGTAGAAGAAGAATAAGTAAGGCAAGGCATGAATGAATCAGCATGGCAGATGGACTAGAATATATATGAAAAGCTAGGAAAGAGTTCATGTGAAGAGTGAATTAAGGGGGAGTGGGAGAATTTACAATTAGCTTATGTATGTGAAGAAGCATAGTTAAGTATTAGTGGGGACTGGAGGAAATGTTGTAGACATGGAATTTTGTGAACTGCAAGAGTACAGGAGATGGGAGTGGGTGGGAAATGGGGGTAGGGTAATGGAATGAAGTGGGCCAAAGTGTAGTAAGGGTGCACAAAGTGGGTTCCACACAAAGCTTTCTGTGCAGCAGAGAAAATCACTTGGGTAAGGATTTTGTCTGTCTTGTCTGTCAGTCTATATTACAAAGTTGCTGACAAATGTACCTCAGTGCCTATCTCATCACAGAATCATAGTCATGATTTTATACATGCTTTGTACTTGTTTTTGTATAATTTCTGTTATTGTTTAATTATTTGTTTGTTAACTGTATAAATTAACTCATCCAAAATAAAGTCTTTCATACATGATCTGGGTGATAACAATAGAGGTACAATGCAAAGTATTATTAAATTGCAAGACAATATTGCATACAAGGGTAATACCTGATTATACATATATGAATGTACAGCATAAAAATTAAAGTAAACACATTAATATCTGTTAAATCAGCAGAGTCACATACAACCAGAGTTCACCACCAAGAATGCAAGAGTCATAGACCTGGTGTTATGGTGCGGCGTGATAAAGCCCTGACTGTACCCCAGACAAACCTGTGTTCAACTACTGGCATGGGTGCTGGAGGGACCATGTGGGGGAGGATAACAATGAGTGCCCAGTGTTGATTTGATCATCCTTGGGGTAAGCTTGGCTAACTGCATGCAATGGTTTTCCTAACAGCGACTGAAGTATGCTCATTCAGCAGAGTAGTTTCCAAAAAATAAACATTCAAAATTCAATGTGGTGAGTCGAAAAGAGTACAAAATCACATTTTTTTCCATGGGGAGACCACCAATGTGGGGGGAGGAACTCCAACTCATCCCCTTAATTATATATGCCAGTGCCATGATCATACCACAGTGGAGAAAAGGGGAAAATCTCAGAAAAGCTTTACACTGACTCCCACAATACAACACACACTCTGAGGTGAAACTTACATCAATATTACATTTTTCATTAAAGTCACTTATCTACCAGTGTGTCAACCATGTAACTATGTCATTAGCAATTTAGAGCCAAGCAAGCCAAGAAGAGTGCAGCTTGAACAGGAGGCTGCACATGTAAGGACGCACACATGCACCTCTCAAGGCAGCTATAGTAGAGCACAGCAGACTGTCATGGGGAACAGTCTACAGGATCTGTAGACTGACCTGCTCCCTAATACCTGACTCTTGCCTCCTTCAAAGACCCAATAAGCTACAAGTCTCTCACCTTGATGGAGAAATGAAGGGGTCAGCTGGGAGCAAAAACAGAATCCATTGGACCAAACATGAAAATAGCAAAACAAAAATAAATAATGCAACATTCATGTCAACACTGCAAAGCACGATACATATACACTGTATAGCAAAACACTACCATTAATTTGGGGGAAGGGACTGAATGGTAGAGAAGAGAATTGTGCAGTTGATGGCACATTGGGCTCATGTGGCCCCATGATGAAAAACACTGTTCTTTTGTCACTGCATTCTTAAGAAAAAAATAAAAAATGAATGGATGGATGGATGAAGGAGAGTCATATCTTGTTGCATATCCACTGCCAAGCCATCTATAACTTTACAGGGGGCAGGACTAGTAAGTCTTGAAGTGTTCGTAGTAAGTAAGTGGTCAAAGAAGATTACATGAGCAGTTGGTAGTGTTCATCTACTGACAGTACTCTCTTCCACTTATGCATTGTCATAGCATTTACTTTTACCATGATAGGTTGTTGCTTGTTAAGTGGTTGGCCATGTGCCTTGTAAAGTGTATGGTGTTGTAGCTCAGCTCCAAACTTATATTATCTGAGTCCTGCTCAGAGTAGTTTAACAATGAGGCCTATACCTCTTAACAGTCCAGAATTTACAAGATGTCTAGATTCTTGCTTCATAATTTTGGTCTGTTCCTCACAAAGTTTGTGATTTTCTGGCATATCATAAGTCATTAAATAATGTCAACCATTTCAGTTTCAGATTTCACATCCTTCAGAAAATGCATGCTAATGCAAAACCTGTTATTTTATCAAATAGCAATATTTAAAATCTGTCCCTGTTTTGGGGCCTTTGCACTCCCCATAAGTTTTGGCTTTGTCCAGAATTCTTCTGCTAGGAGGTTAAGTACAATGAGTCCAGAAATTAAGTGCTGTAATCAAGAAGTCAAGCTTCAAAGTTAGAAATACAGACATTCTCTTGGAACAAAGTAACATTCTCATAAAGCATGGCTAGTTAATTTATGGAAACAACACTAATCACAGAAAACAAATGTAGTGCATTGAATTTATTTTATAAAAACAATATCTTTTAAGTTATACACTATCCAATTAAGACAACAGCACCTTGTAGAATGGGTTTGAGATTTGCCATATATTCTGAGAATATAAAGTTGTCTGCTGGTGAGTTATTGCTTTACATTACATATCCGAGTGTTCCAGTATAGATTACAATCATCTACAGTGCTGTGTAGTGTTATTTACATAAATTGTACATTAGGATTATATTTGTTTTCAAAACGGTAAGATAGAAAAACACATACCAAGCAGTGACAAAAATCACGACATCAAGCAGTTTCTTGGCAGTTGATTAAGTACATTGAGAACCTTAAAAAATAAGCAATTACATTATAAAGTAACAAAACTGAACTCCATATGATACTATATGTGATTGGCCTGCTATCAGGAAGCAGTAATCACAGAAGTAAAGTGCCTTTCCGTTATGTGACAACACACTCCTACTCCTCTGAAAATCATGAACTGCACAGAAAAGTATTCAACATTTGAAAATGCATCTATTCTATCATGGATGGACGAGTTGTTAGAGCTTGTGTTTTTTTGACTTGCCACCTGTGAATTATACTCACTAGCCAAGTAATACAAGCTGCATTTTTCTGAATAATGAAAGTTTCTTTAGCTTTTTTTTAAAGATCAGCAGGTGTTAATCTGATCAATAAATCAACAATGCACTCAGGACACTAAGCAGATTATGACAGATGACAGGCTATTAAGATTATGATGCGTAGTATAACAGCAACTCCATCAAATCAACATAGCATTTTGCACAAGAGCACTTTCAACATGCATAACGCAGCTTGTAGACAGCAGCACTCAAATTAGGAGAGCACAAAAGTAAATAGGCAATGTAGAATACATAGATATCAATAATGCAAAATTACAATTCAAATAAAAACACTGGCAGATGGTACACTAATCCACTAAAAAACAAAAAACAGACCCATACATACATGCACAAACAGACATATAAAATTATAGACTTAGATTTGGTACCGTGACACGAATGGCTGTTGATGTGCCACACCAGCTAAGGGACACTTTTAGAAAACAGCAGCCTTGAAATGAGTAGTCATTTAGTCACTGTTTTATCCATGACGAGGGATGAAACTGAAAGAACATACAGCTGTTACACTCAACAGGGCTGTGTTTAGAGCAGGGAGAGCAAGGAAGTCACCTGGAGCGCTAGAATGACACACCCACAAGAGACAGCAGACGCACAACAATTTAGACAAGAAGGTGATATTTTCCCCAACTTTCAACATGGCAGCCAGATTGTCTAAAGATGGTCCAAACACTGAAGGTCTAATTTTAAGTCTGAGAAACATATGCAACTGTAAGCAGATTACTAGTCTTGTCTCTTATCATTTGTTAATCTAAATAGCTACTTTTCAAAGTTTATTATTTATATTTATTTCATTTGTTAACTGGGTAGTGTCAGGCTGGGCCAGAAGCCTGTTTTCAGTGGAGACCCGGGGAGAAAAGCTCTGAGGTAGATTACAATAGAATTTACAAATGACATATGCAAGTTACAATAATTATAAGACATACAGTATACAGGAATACAAATTACAAGTTATTACAGTTGTTGTGTCTTTCGGCTTTTCCCGGATAGGGGTCGCCACAGTGGAACTCCGGTCCGCTAATGATTGGCAGTAGATTTTTACGTACTGGCTTGCCGGGCCTAACGCACAACCTTCAACGAAGGAACGCCCATTCAAGCATGTCGCCACACAGAAGACGCTCTAACTAAGAATCGAATGGGAAACATTTAACTGTGAGACAACAACGCTACCGCAGCACCACCACCGCAGTTATTACAGTAGTGTTAAAAAATCAGTAGTAACAAATAGACATATTGAAAAAATATTAAGCAATTATAAGCAATTGTCAAACATTTCAAACAATATAAATTTCCCATACATCATTCTTTTCTACAATTCTTTTGGGAGAACGATTAAAAAAAAAGCCAGGAGATACTGAGAAAGGAAGGTAGGAGGAGGATATAGACATTTGTGGGTAGAGGTGTTTAGCCTGGGTTAGTACAGGAGCAGAGCCTATATTTACAGAAATGTTCTTTTAGGGTCTGTTTAAATGCTAGTGTGTTATTGATGGTGAGAATATGCTGTGGAAGAGAGTTCTACTGCTTGGCTATAACATGGGAGAACAGGGAGATGCCATAATCATTTTGGTCTTTACTACCTTTTAACAATATTTTGTCAGCAGATCTAAGGGATGTTAGGTTACTATAGAGTTGGACTAGATCTGATAGAGCTGGGCAGTTTTTTCCTTAGTTTCTTTGCAAACACCTGATATCTTCTTTCAACAGATTATGATTTGTGTGCTTCAGAGCAGAGGTGAAAACGAAACTTGCTGTGTGAAGGAATGTGCCACCACTTTGCTCTTTCTTCCCAGGTTCTTTATTCTAGAGGTATGCAGCATTTTCTCTTAAAAATAAACTCACCAGCTTGCAATACTAACTATTTACTGCATTTCTGATAATCGTACATGATGGCTCATACAGAGATCAGAAATTAGCAATGATTATGTATACATTATAGAGTAAATAATAGCCAGCAGATAGGGTTCCTCTTTTAAATCTATTATTCATATTTTATTATAGGTTCATAGGCAAGTACTAGGCTAGCTGCCCTTGCAGGCTGTTTTAAGCCTATCCAGTTTAACTTTTTGTTCTTGAATTAATGTATCCCATGGGTTAGAGACTGGCCTTACTCATCCCATGGTCGATAATTATAATATACCCCTAATGAGAATAACTATGAGGTCAGGTTTTCTAGTCTGATGCAATATCAAGATACGACATAATGTGAAATGGAATTCCAGACTAATATAAGAATAATCATTTCATTGTAGACAAGGGACATTCATATTTTTGCTTTGTTGTATAAAAGTTTAATCCTAAAATGTTCTGTATAGAAAAAGCCCTTTCAACCACCTTACTTAGCGGTATCACATTCAAGTCAGTGCTCAATTCCATGACCCTGCAACAGAGTGTTTTCCTTTACTTCCTGAGGCTGCTCCTATATATTTGATTTACAGCCACCTAGCAAGTCCCAGACATTCTTTTAATAACATTTTCTCCTCAGAGAGCATGAAATAAACCATTGAGGCTTTCAGATTTTGCTTAACTCCATTTTTGCTTTTGTAACAGAGCACAGAGGATCTTATCTGTATTAAACTTAAATGCTTACCAATTCATGCATGGCAAAGAATAATTTATTTTTTCATTTCTGCAAGCATTTTAATCTGTTTTAGTCTAAATTGCCTAAGATCAGAAAACAAGCGACATTTCCTGAAATGATACTATAGACTCTATCATGTTCACCAGAAAAACATTGTATAAATAAATGAAGAAAGTCCATGCTGGTTCACTAACAAAAAAGAAAAACTCACAGAGCTGACCATTTATTGAGGCAACATGTGTTATGCAATTCCTTGAGCTTTTGAAGTAACAGGAGTCCTTTTTTGGAAGTTATTGATGTCAAATACAGTATTTAAATATCCATTTGTGTCTGGAAAGAGAGACAAGCTTACATCATTTAATTTGCACTGACTAATAGATGTATGTCTACAGAGGGAGAAAAGCATATATCATGTAATTCACTTTGTATAAAAGACTCTGAAGGATACCACTGTGGAAAAAAAAAACATAATCCATAGCTCAAATGTTACAAAATTGGACAGATAAAACCCAGCAGAGACATTGCCTTTGTGTGCACGTGTGTGTGTGTGTGTGTGTGTGTGTGTGTGTGTGTGTGTGTGTGTGTGTGTGTGTGTGTGTGTGTGTGTGTGCGCGCGCGCGCATGTGTGCTCAAACTCATGCTCACACATGAACAGCTTAAAAGAGTGTGCTATGACCTGTCATGAAAGTAAAAGTTCTCTCAGGGTGATATATTTACAACCTGTCGGTTTGCTAGAGCTGATACGGCTCTATGCTGTTAAGAATCTGCTTCCTGTATCCAAGGTTTGATTCCATTTGCCTACAGCATAATTCTGAGAAAGTCACTTAACCAGACAATGTTTCAGGGTCACCCTAAAAATGGATACTTGTGTCCAGTAGGCTTGTCTGATTAATAAATGTATAAAATAAAAATAAAGATATGTTCACTGCAGAGAAAACTGCATTGTTTCAAGTCAAGTCCAAGGCATCTAGTATAACTCTAAGAAAAAATAAATCACAATGAATAGAGATGTGCTTAACTTTTACTTAGAGAAGTAAAACAAAAAAGTAAACATTTGTAATTGTACTTTTGATGCAAAAGATGAAAGTGCTGAGTTACAAAAGAGTAGAGATTACCGAGAGAATAAGATGAAACCATAGAATTTAAAAATACCTATAAACTAGTAATCTAGATATGTGTAAACAGGACTAAAACATTATATTAACCACTCTTTTTTCATGAATAAAGTGCAGAAAACAATATTACACAAACCCCAGCAGTCTATCAAGCGCTGTTAACTTTCTGAGGCAGTCTGTTGTTTGGATTCAGATTAAAACCACCATAAAATTAAGAATTATCAGTATAACAGGCATTCATTGCCTTTCGGTATGCTTAATTTGCTCCCATTGTTAGTTGTCAAAGGGGAGTTTTTAAGTGCTATAAGGGTTCATAAAAACAAGATCTGGATTCAGGGTAATAACTATCAGAGCATTTTTATTAGCTTTATCTCCACTGGTATACAGAATTGTCCCTAAAGAAAAAAAAATGTCATGGCTAATACAGAATGGTCAGATCGAGAAATCTATGCTGACACTGGATTGTCACTCATTCTGCAACTAACTATGTATCCATTGGCATTTTTCTTGGCTCTGCATATCTGGCCTAGATTTCTTACATTTGATAAGATAATACACATTCCTAAAAGTGCATGTAAAACAACCTTCCACCTTGAATTTTCTGCAAAATCAGTGAAAGTGACTCAGTCTCAGTAATTCAACAGGTTGCACACACTCTGATGTCAGATGATTAGGGAGAATTTTGGTTCTATTCCCACACCAGAAGCTGAGATTTATTTTTCAGTATTGACATTACACTGCAGGATAAAGGTATGCTGCACCCCTGACAGCAACATCATCCAAATGAAATTTTAAACCAAGGTGCTCTATGCTTGAGTTGGTAGCAGCTCAGTTGGATGCCAAAGATCCCATAGTACTTATCAAAACAGAGTAAGAGAATTTTTCTTTTACCCTGGCCAAATTTTCTCTAGTCAGTATACGTAACACTTTGGATCTCCCCTGCATACTGGCCCAGTGAAACTAAGTCCATCAACAAAGCATAAATAAATAAACAAGTTGTTATACTATTAGCTGTAGTTTGGCTTGTTTGTCAGTTTGAATGGTTGCAAGGTTTTGTGTCATTTTTGGACTGTGTTCTGATCTGTTTTCAGTCTGCTTCTCACAAAAAATGTTTTTGATTCACTAATTCATTAAATGACAGGACAGAGGATTCTACAAAAGTGTTTCTCAAATTGTTGACCTTTCTGAATATTGGTTGAATGTCCAATACAATAGGTTCATATGTGATTAATAGGCTGACAATCACACGGGGCTTTTTTAAGCAAACCATGCTTTCCAAATGTATCTGACAAGTTTTTATACCCTATTATTTTAAGGGGTATATGGAGGCTTTGGTGTGGGTGGTCAAGCATTTACAGCCTACTTCTGTCTCATAGCGACAAAGGTGCCAGACCAAGGATAAATTTCCCATTCCCCATCCACTGGTCAAAGTTACACTTGATTTGGGTTTGTAAAAAACTCTGCCTCATGTGGATGAAAAGTCTGCTCCAGAGAAGGGGTAGTCTCTGAAACGCATACCTGTTCCTCCAATATGTCCTATTTATGTTGTAGATAAGGCTTAGATCCCTAGATGAGGTCATTTTGATGCTATTTGTTTTACAGACATGCAACAAGTTTATCAGAGTGGGATCAGGGGATGCTTTGCAGGTCAGGCATAGATCACCTCTCAACAATCTGTAGGATATTGAGTAGAGGGACAGGACTCTAAGGCAGTCCACAATAAACACGTTGTTTACACTCTGTAATCTGATGAACCTCTGGATGCTCCAGTTATTGCATATGCCTGGTCAGGTACATACCAAAGGGTAGGCTGAGTACATGGAACAATGACATCCTTGGATCTAGATACTATAATCTTAAGTTATGCAACATGGAATGATTTGCTTACTACTGTAGACATATGATGGTCAAAGGCCAGGTTACCTTCTGCATGTGTTCCCAAATCCCTGACTACTAGGTCTGTTCTTAGGGGTGTATTATCAGTGTGGTAGTTTCTAGTGGAGCTGTCTTCCCAAAGGATAGTATTCCACATTTCTTGGCATTGAATTTTAGACAGTGGCTCTGACACCAGTTATTGTTCTGTGTTAGGCCTTCTTGCAGGGTATTTGTGCCTAGTTATCAATCATCTGCAAACATGGTCATTCAGAGGACCTTACTGTTAGCCTTGACATCAGAGAAGTAGATGCAAAAAAGAAGTGGCATCAGCAGTGAGCCCTAAGGAACTCTGCTAGTGACTGGCCTGTTTGTAGAGGTAGACTCTTCTATCCTAATTTCTTGGGTACTATCTTTGAGCCAGCTGGCTATTCAGAGGGAGAAATAAGGGTTTAGACCTAATTTTGTGAGTTTGTCTACAATGCCCAAGTAAGTATTGTGCTGAATGGTTTGGACAGGTCAAGGTAAGCAGTTTGCACCATTTTGCCCTAGTCCATTGCTTTGATAACCTTCTCAAAGAAGTCCACCAGGTTGAATAGGCATGACCCACCCTTGACAAAACCAAACTGGGTTGGATCCAGTGTCTGAAGGTTTCCTGTGTCACTGTTTATCATCTCCACGAAAATTCTTTTCCATGGTTTGAAGATAAGACTAGTCAGACTTATGGTTCTTTTGTTACCTGGCTCCGTAGAAGACCAGCCCTTGGGCAGAAGGATGACAGTTGCAGTCTTTCATTCACTTGGCATGAAGCTTGTCTGGAGGCTATGGTTGAATAGTGATACTAGTGGTCCTGATAGGTGTTGTTTCATGCTATTAAGGAGGCAACTTAGAAGCTGATTGAGGCCCATTGATGTAGTGTTCTTCACTTTGGAGAGTGCATTGACGTCCTGTTCCCTAGTGATAGTTGAGGAACTGTCATTCATGGTATTTCCTGAGGGGTGTCTGAGGGGAAAGAGGGCTAAAATTGGAGCTAAATTTGTCAGCCAGTAGATTTTCTGCATCTTCCACCTCAGTGTAAGTGGTTCCATTTACAATTCATTAAGCACAATGTTGTGTACTGACTTTGAGGGTGCAGACATAGCTGAAGAGTGCCTTGAGATTGTCCTTGGCCTGGGAGGCTACTTCTTACCTGAAAACTATCTTTTGTAGACTTGATTAGCCCCCCACAGTTGTTTGCTTAGATAGATGAGGTAGATTTTAAGGTGATGGAGATTGCACTTCCTAATTTTTGCCATGGTTTTCTTATTTTAGTTATACCACCTATTGATGTTGGGAATTCCACCAGGCTGGCTTGTTTTTGAGTTTGTCCTATGCTTATTCCAGGTCAGTATAGTTGTTTCTGTGAGCCATTAACAGGATTTTACAGGGTTTTGGTGGAACATTCTACATAGGTAGTTGTGTTTTCAGTGTATGGAGCAGCTTGAAAATTTGCTATGGGGTCACTTAATAGTAGGAAGTTTGCCTTAGAATAATTCCTAAAAGTTTCAGAGTTTGCCTGGGTCCTGGGTTTTATTTTTATTTCAAAGTAGACATTTTTATAGTTCAACCTAACCAGTGAGGATATTACAATGGGGAAGGGGCAATATTCTCCCATGATTGTGAGGACCAGGTCAAGGAGATTAGCACCCAAGTGGGCATATGGACTAGGTGGCTCGGGGTGTTTATATTTACAAAGTCCAGGAATCTCTGGGACTGCATGGTTGAGGTTGTGTATGATTCCCAGTTTATATTGGGATAAAAGAGGGCTGATGGAATTAATCCATTAGCCATGGGAACTAGCAGCTTATAACCTTAACCCACTGCACCAACTACCAGATCTTGTGGTTTCTGAGCTCTGGATGATATGCTGTCACTGTTATAACCCAATGTAATATCAGGGCCTCTCTTCATACTGGAGGAGCTGTTCTTTTCACACTTGTATTGCTCTTTCTGCAGGTCTGTGAAATTCCCTGTCAGTCTGACACAGAGCGAGGAAGGCCTCCTTCAGTTGCACAAGCTGTGCACCCCTTTCTTCCTCACTGGAACAAATGTGGCCATAATGTAGTGCATAGCTTTAAATGACTCACCTTTTGTGTGGCTGGGATGATTACTGCTCCTGTGTAAATGCATTTGCTGTCAGTTGGTTTCTTGTAAACGTGTATGTGATGTTTCATTGCGCATAGTAACTTCAGTAACCAGGAATTTAATATCTGAAATTGAGTACTCCAACAAGAGTTTATGTATGGTGGAATTCCTGGAAAGATCAATGCAATGTCTTCACATTATAAATAAATTGATAATACAATATAAATGAGGAAGTGGTCTGTGTATGTGCAGTACTGAAGAAATTTATTTTCTTGGTTTTCCATGAACAGGTTTGTATACTGTGGATCCATTCAAGTGCCCCATTACAATTAATGTTTCACCTGTAATCCCCTAATATCCCTCATGCGGTGTGCTCACCACATTCTTCTTGGTATAATTGCAGTCCAATAACCTTCCCATAACACCAGTGTTCTATGCTGACATCTGCCTTATTCCTTTGCTACGATATGACCCTACCTCGGCAAGGGAAACTTTTCTCTACAAATCTCTTCTTGGTATACTTGCAGTCCAATAACCTTCCCATAACACCAGTGTTCTATGTTGACATCTTCTTTATCCCCTCTGCTATGATGCAACCCTACCTCGGCAAGGGAAACTCTTCACTACAAAGTACATTTTCCCCTGGGATCTGCTACAAAATTAAATTAACTTTAATTAGCTATTTTGTTAAAA